>NC_041385.1:77850929-77872851 GCF_002162155.2 Triticum dicoccoides
GGAGTAGCTGTGAGACAGAGGGTTTTGCTTGCAGCGACCTCTTGCTCAATTGCAAGCCGCTCCAACGCCTTGAGGCCTAGCCGCGAGGACTTAGTATTCTTGCAGCAGTGGGTGTCTGTCTTTGTAGTGGCCAACGACCGGCGCATGACACTGTGGTGAAGCCGACCAGAATCAGAGGACTGAGGGACTGACATAGTTTGCAAAATCCTGACCGGAGCGGCTGGATCATGCCAGGGTCACCTGTTTTGCGCTATAAACTGCCGGCCCATGCCCCGACTAGTGGAGCCACAGTAGGCTCGGAGGTGCCAGGGCAGCACCTAATGCTTATGTTTCATTCTATGGTGTTGCTTATGTTTCAATCTTATATCAGGATTGCAAGATTGTTTTCGGTTTTTAGAAAAATTGTTGTTAATTTTGGATGCTTGCATTTCCAACCCAAAGATAACATCTTGTTTAGAAGGATGCTTGCATTTCCAACCTCAAGATAGCTAACACCTTAGTTAGAAGGATGCTTGCATTTCTTGCTTGCTGATAGACAAAGCAGCTAATGTTTTATTTGAATGCTGAGTTTCTTTCATATTTAAAGTGCATCTTTTTTGTCTAGTTATGTTCATTTCCTAAACTCGAATGTCTTGCATGACTGTGTTGCCCATTCGTCTCGTTTATATATATTTCTGACCTGTATTCATCAGAAACATGTAGACGTATATGTTCTCTCGTGCTGAAGTGAGTGGGCATATAACTAATTTTAAGCTTTGATTGGAGTGCTCGGTTTCTTGCTGTACTGATGAAATCATGCATAATGTGAGGAGCTATAAAACATCAATTAAAGAGAAAACTGTTTGAACAGAACAACAAATGTTGTATGAAGTTTTGCCATGGTTCTTGCAATTACGAATTGACGTTCTTAGTAGATCCTTAGTAATCAATAATAACTGTAGCTTTTGCATCTTCTTCTGAGATTATCCAGTCACACATGTTTAAGTGCGATAATTTTGTAAACCTATTAGCAGGCCAACGTATTTAATTGTTTGTTTACCATCCCACATAAACCCATGTTGACTCATTATTATTATGCAGTGACAACATTTAATTAAATCAGCTTACCGTCACTTGCATACGGTAGTTTTTCTTATATATAGTTAGCCCTGGGTAAGAAAATGTATAGAACTTGCTTCCTTAGTTGTTATCTTCTTGCATAATATTGTATTTTGTATGTTTGCACCTTTAGTAATCCTGCTGCTTTACAGGGGATGCTCACTGAATGGCTCCACAAGAGAAACCAACTGAGGCTATCGTTGGGAGAAAAAACTATATTTTGAAAGCTCGGCCTGTCTCTTCAGGTGTCTATATATTATGTCCATTTATATTTTGTGCTATGTCATGTACTGTGTGAATATAGCTACCTGCCATCCTATGAGCCTGTTGTGCGAGATACCGCTTATTGCACTATTCTCTGTGTACCACTCGTATTATTAACATTTTTTTCTTAGTTTCAGATCTCATATCTAATTTCTTATCTATTTTCAAATTCTTTTGGTGTATATGAACAACTTAAGTGCTTTTGAAAACCGAAAGTTATCAGAAAAATGCAAGGCGTTCCACACAACTCTGGGCCTAAATTGTGACCTTGCAAAAATCTGAAGTTATCAGGAAAATGCAAGACGTTTCTAATAACGATGCGTCTAAACTGGGACACTGTGCCATTTTTCACAACAGATCATCTAACATAGCAAATTGCATTTATGCCTGCATTTTGAAAACTATATTCTATATTTTGAAAGGGTTGTTTTCCTAAATTTGAGTTATCAAAAGGGTCCTGAGTATTGCCAAATTGCCAAGCATTTATGTTCAAATAACTCTGTGTTCGAAATGGGACCTTGTGTCATTCGGTGCAACGAGTAATCTAGTCTGTATCTCTACTACCTAAAAGAACCGTAAGGTTCCGTTTCCCCTCTTAAGTCGTCCCACCTTTCGTCGATCCCCTCCCGACGCAGCGCTGGTTTCTCGAATTTTCTCGCTAAAAGAAAATTCTGAAACAACGAGCGCATGTCAGCCCACTTTACTCTCCCGTCCTGGCCCAATCTTTCCCCCACCCCTTGCGACGTGAGAATGCCCTAGCGGCTAGCGCTACCCTCGCCCTCCACCACCACCTAGACATCGCCCACCTCCTCCCCTACCGCCGCGCGATCCAAGTAGGAGGACCATCCGATGATCTAGCCACGGGTCGCCCGAAATCTCGCTGGGTGACTCCGATAGGCCTTGTCCCAGCCGCCGCCAGAAGAGCTATTCTACATACGCCGGGATGGAGATGCCCACCTTCTACCCCCTCCTATCCCTACCCTCGCGTGATCCGACACCAACGAGGACGATCTCCTATGATCCAGCCGCAGTTGCCGTGGAGTCTCGTCGGGATAAATTCGCCTGGCCTTATCCCAGCCGCCGTCGGTAGAGGTTATTTTCCATAGTCCAAGGTGAGATTGTTTGTCCGATGGTGCGAATTTCGGCTGGTTCCATGAGCACTTCGTTCCCCGCCATGCAACCTTTCTTGATTCAGAAAGATGGATGCTGTCTGTTTAGCTAATTCAATCTATCATTGATCATGCTAATTCTTGTTATATTGGAAATAACATGAACATGCTGCTCCTTTTTCTAATCACAATACTTCTTAGTGGAGAGCTCGGGTGTCCGCGGCTGTGTGGAAGCAGAGCTCGCCTGTCGGCGGCAGCACGATCGGCTGATTTGTGACTGGTCGAAGGGTGAGCTTCACATACATGTGCGCATTACGCGTAGGTAACATACTATCTTGGCCGTGAAAGAGCAAGTTCACACGTGATAAACTATGTTCGTGATTTCTGTGTTTATTTTCTACCATAAGTTCTCAGCCTCTCAGGGCACTGTTTTGCATTTACAGTACATAGACAAAAGAACAAGAGTAAGCATTTATAGTATGCAGACAAAAGAACAAGATCATTTAAGTACCCAAGGATTTAGGGTTCACTCGGATCCAAGGCCATTGAAGGGCTTTGGCTCTGTTCCTTCCTCGCGAGAATTGTTCTTGCCATGAACTATATATGGTTGTCTGTTATCTTGGTCGAGAAGCTGAACATGTTGTACCTTGTCATTTGTAGTATTGCATCTTTTGCACTTGCTTCATAAAATTTATCTTGTACAATACCCATAGCCCAATCCTAATTTGTGCGTCTGTTTGTAGTGATTGCGAGGGAAGAGATGTGATGCACTTATGTCAGTAATCATGGTATGCCTGTATCTGTTAATTATAAGCATATTTTATCAGTACTATTATTACTAGTAAGCTATACCCTATACGTGCATAGCACGTGAGAGCTCAGATAATCAAATTACAACCAAAGATAGACATAATGTTACCGTATTAATTATAACAGGCTAATGGAATTGTGAGGCATATGCATGAAGTATGAAATGCACAATTCAAAGTAAAATATATCGAGCGTGTTTTGTGTAGGTGTCCTTTTAGCTATCTGAAAGCTAATGTACTATCCGCAAAGATAAATATCATTTATGAAGGTACATAGCCTTGAATACGAAGTAAAAAATGAATGATAATTTGGATAGAAAAATAATTTAGGACATACTGAGTATGGAAGAGTCTAGAATAAAGTAGAAGTGTGCCTTAAGTTTTGTGCAGTCCATATGGCCTAAGCTCAAACATAGAATCTTCTAGATAGTACATGTGGCAGAATCTGATGAAGTAATGAGAAGATCCAACGGCCAGGAACACTCGGATTTGCCACGTCTCTACCGTTGGATCGGCTTCATCCGACGGTTGTTATTCAAAGTTATTCACACACTATATAATGGTATAGATTTAGCAAGTTCTTGTTCTTTCCATAGGTTTGCTGAACATTCCAATGGCCGCCTTGAGCATGCAAAAATGCTTTTGAATGTCTCTTAGTCACAAATCAAGTCACACACGATATCTCGTTTTTTGTTTTGTTTTGGTAATTGAAAATAACTTATTCTCAATGTTTTTTTGTCATTCTCAAATTTTCAGCAAAGAGGGGAAATTGGTGCTATTGACCGAAGTCAGAATATTGCTAAACTAATTCTTTGTGTAAGCTATGCAGAGAAAAACATGAAGTTGATGAGCTGTGTACGTGAAGATGAAAGGAAGCCAAGGGAATATACTGTGTTCAACGGTGACCTTGGAAAGTGCATGTTGATCCTACATAGACTTTCCTGAAAAGTTGCTCTTCAATTTTTTTTTGTTAGAGAAAATATCATAGTGGGCACAATTGCGGAAGCAGCATTGCAATGTTTTGTACAGTTTGACCACGACTATTTTTGTCATGCAATTATGCGGTGAACTAAATTATGTATCTACTTCGCCTTGAATTGGATAATTACCTTGGTTTCATCTTTTGAATCAGATATGCGCAAGGAATTCAATAGTTACCGTGGTTGCATTTTGGTGATGATATATTTTTTCTGCATAGCAATGCATGTGCATTTAACTATATACAATCTATATATGTCTATTTCAACTAATACATGTATTGCATATGTTTTATATTGTAACAATAGGGGGTAAAGAGCTCTTGGTTGATTTATCTTTGGGAGCATGACCTAAATATATCACCCATGCATACATGACTGTTGTTCTCCCGTTGCAACGCACATGCAATTACATAGTTAAAGTAAGTGGGCAAGCGACATCCTTGACCCATGCATCACCCATGGCAGCTGCACGGCCTGCACCGTATGATAAGAGCATAAGAATCGGTGTTTATATAAGAGGGCTAATATAATACTGCGCAACACGACACAGCAGTTCACCATCACTAGGCTGTCAGTCTGTTCATCGATCGATCAAGCAGATGAAAATGTCTCCAGAAAGAGAAGGAGCAGTGGACAAGGAAGAAGGATCGTGGATGGCTTCTGCTGCGCTCCCGGAGCCGGAGGCAGTCCAGCCAAGGAAGAAGAGCAACTTCAAGTACGCCTTCACCTCAGCCGTCTGTGCTTCCATGGCCACCATCGTCCTCGGCTATGGTACACACATCCCGTATGTCAGACAGAGTACGCATCTTCTTCTTCCTTGGGCTATGTAGCAAGTATAATTCTCTTCCGACTGTCCAGACATCGGGGTGATGAGCGGGGCGTCGCTGTACATCAAGAAGGACCTGCAGATCTCAGACGTGCAGGTGGAGATTATGATGGGCATCCTCAGCGTGTACGCGCTCCTAGGCTCCTTCCTCGGCGCGAGGACGTCCGACTGGGTCGGCCGCCGCCTCACCGTCGTCTTCGCGGCCGCCATCTTCTTCACCGGCTCCTTGCTCATGGGCTTCGCGGTCAACTACGCCATGCTCATGGTCGGCCGCTTCGTCACCGGCGTAGGCGTGGGCTACGCCATCATGGTCGCGCCGGTGTACACGGCAGAGGTGTCCCCGGCGTCGGCCCGCGGCTTCCTCACGTCTTTCACCGAGGTTTTCATCAATGTGGGGATCCTCCTTGGCTACGTCTCCAACTACGCCTTCGCGCGCCTCCCGCTCCGCCTCGGCTGGCGCGTCATGCTCGGCATCGGCGCCGTCCCGTCCGCCCTCCTCGCGCTCATGGTGTTCGGCATGCCGGAGTCGCCCCGCTGGCTCGTCATGCAAGGCCGCCTCGCGGACGCCAGAGCCGTGCTGGCCAAGACCTCCGACACGCCAGAGGAGGCCGTGGAGCGCCTTGACCAAATCAAGGCTGCCGCCGGCATCCCCGGGGACCTTGACGGCGACGCGGTCGCCGTGCCAAAGAGAAAAGGCGGCGAGGAGAAGCGGGTGTGGAAGGAGCTCATCTTTGCGCCGACCCCAGCCATGCGGCGCATACTGCTGGCGGCCCTCGGCATCCAGTTCTTCCAGCAGGCGACGGGCTCCGACTCGGTCGTGCTCTACAGCCCACGCGTGTTCAAGAGCGCGGGCATCACCGGCGACAACCACCTGCTCGGCGCCACATGTGCCATGGGGGTCATGAAGACGCTCTTCATCCTGGTGGCCACGTTCCAGCTCGACCGCCTAGGCCGGCGACCGCTGCTGCTAACCAGCACGGCCGGCATGCTCGCCTGTCTCATCGGCCTCGGGACGGGCCTCACCGTCGTGGGTCGGCACCCGGACGCCAAGATCCCATGGGCCATCGGCCTGTGCATCGTCTCCATCTTGGCATACGTCTCCTTCTTCTCCATCGGCCTCGGCCCCCTCACGAGCGTGTACACCTCGGAGGTCTTCCCGCTGCGGGTGCGCGCGCTGGGCTTCGCACTCGGCGCGGCCTGCAACCGCGTGACCAGCGCGGTGGTCACCATGTCCTTCCTGTCCTTGTCCAAGGCCATCACCATCGGTGGCAGCTTCTTCTTGTACGCCGGCGTCGCAGCTCTCGGGTGGATTTTCTTCTTCACGTTCGTTCCGGAGACACGTGGGCAGCCGCTGGAAGAGATAGGGAAGCTTTTCGGCATGACGGACACGGCCGTCGTCGAAACCGAAGACCACGCCACCAAAGACAAGGTGAAAGTAACGGAGATGAACTAGCGAACCAAAAGTCACCCAACTGTTGCTGCATCACTACTGGAAAACCGTTTTACACAGAGTGTTTTGCTACCATACGCCGAGATAAAAAAGACTTTCGCGCTGCTTTATTATATACTAGCTGTATGCCCGCGCGTTACCACGGAACAATAAACATAGACATGGGATATTGGTTAAAAAAATCTAATATAATTTCATACATATACGTTTTGAGAGCAGAGTTGCAGGTGCCATACATGTAATTCTGGCAATCAATTCAAAACAAATCAAACATATTTCCTCTCCATGTACTCCCTCCGTTCCTAAATATTTGTCTTTCTAGAGATTTCAACAAGTGACTACATACGGAGTAAAATGAGTGAATCTACACTCTCAAATATGTCTATATACATCCGTATATGGTAGTCCATTTGAAATCTCTAAAAGACAAATATTTAGGAACGGAGGGAGTAGTTTTTTGGGAAGTCAATTTGTTGCATGCTACAGTATTAGAGTGTACAGTAGGTAGTTGTTGGCTAAGGAGTAAAATGTAGGAGTGCAAAACTTGATGATACACATGCTCATAGCTTCCTGTCGGTCGAGTGTTGCTCCTCTGTTTATTGAACATCCGATCTTGTTGCCGGCCTCCTGGATGAGCAGAGTCAGTTGCAAAACCTAGTCTCTTAGTGTCCAAATTCAGGAGGAACTGCAGATTCGTACTTCCGCTGGTGTAGTAGCAGTACACACCCGAACCTAGCAAACTTTCCAGTCATACCTGATACAACATAATGTTGTACGTATCTTTTATTGTTGTCCATTCTGCAAGGCTATTTGACTGACAAATCGTCAATATGACTACAGTTGATGGCATTGGTATTGGTACCTAAACAAGGGAAATTGATTACTACCATTATCCCATCCCGAAACAAAACCATGCGGCAAACAACTGAAAAAAGAGCGAAACAACAATCAATAGCCATCTCACTTCAAAATACTTAAACTATATTTGGTCCTGATTCACGAAAAAAAAAACACATTTTACATGACAAAAGTCAAATAAATAAGCCCATTTTACACACTCCAATCACAGACCTAATATTACACATCAATTTTCAGTTATTCTGATCTGGAAGGATGATTCCAAATTGATCAAAGAAGCAAATAAAAGAAAAGGCCATTGTTGGAACAAACAAAAGGTGAGATTTTGTACCAGGGCCTCAGCCAACCACATTTCTGTCCGTTCTCTTGGAAAAAAACTGTATATATGCAATAACCTACTCCCTCTGTCCCAAAATAAGTGTCTTAACTTTGTACTAGCTCTAGTACAAATTTGTACTAAGTTCAAGACACTTATTTTGGGATGGAGGGAGTACAATAGAAAATTTTGTCAAGAATGACCAACTGAATAAAATGGGTTGCATCATATAATCAATAACCTTCTAGGTGTGTGCCTTATTTCTTTTATGAAAACCAGAACCAAATTATTTATGTGTGCATCTCTAGTTAGAACCCAATCGAAACTAATAAAATCTCTGAGGTGAAAAACACATAAAAATTAATGGACTAAAAAAATAGCATGTTAGGAGCTAGGGTTTTGCCCTGCCTGGGGCGTAGGCTATAGGGGAAGGAGGGAGGTGGGCGAGGGCTGGAACGCGGCGGCCGGTGGCGAGGCGCCGTCCTTGCGGGTTGGCGGCGGCGGCGCAAGCAGGAGGCGGCTAGGGTTTAGGGTTCCGGCTCCTCTGGGAGCCGGGCAATAGAATAGTCTTATTGCTTAATTCTCAAAATAGTTTTACAACTTGTATATATAACCATAATCTGAAAATAAACCTAAGATAACTTGGGCCTTAAGCCTGCCCAGTGGGCCCACGATGGCCATAGACCTGGCCGGTCATAACATCTCTCCCCGCCTGCGCAAACAGCTCGTCCTCGAGCTGAAAGTCGGGGTAGTGCTGGTGGAACTCCTCGCGCTGCTCCCAAGTGGTGTCCTCCTCCGGTAGTCCAGCCCACCGAATCAACACGTACCAGGAGCCTCGGCGCAGCTGGGCCTTGAGCGCCTTCTCCGGTGCAGGAAGGAGACGTCCGTCCGAGGCCGGCGGAAGGGCCGACGGTGCCGCGGGTGGATCACCGCGGAATGGCTTGAGCAGCCTGACGTGTAAGACATCATGAATGCGCGCGCCGGCCGGAAGCTGAAGACGGTACGCCACTTTCCCAATGCGTTCCAAGATAGCAAAGGGACCGGCATAACGAGGACCGAGCTTCTTCCGTGCGCTGGGGTCCAATGACTGCGTAGAGCGGTGAAGTAGACGCAGCCAGACCCAATCTCCCGCCGCGAACTCCGCCTCGCGATGGTGGCCATCATAGTATCGTTTGGCCAACTGCTGGGCCTGGAGAAGTCGTTGCTGGACCTCCGCGAGCATCTCATCACGGCTCCTCAGAAGAGCCCTGGCCGCCTCGGTCTGTGCCGAGGCCGCATCCACCGGCAGGATCGGCGGGGGCGGCCGACCATAAACCACCTCAAAGGGCGTAGCACGAAGGGCGGAGTGAAAAGAGGTGTTGTAGCAGTACTCCGCCCACGAGAGCCAGTCCACCCATGCACAAGGGCGATCACCTGTAACACAACGCAAATACATGGCAATCACCTTGTTAACGATCTCAGACTGGCCGTCCGTCTGAGGGTGGAAGGCAGTGCTCAGGCGGAGCTTCACGCCCGCCAGCCGGAAAAGGTCGTGCCATACATGGCCCGTGAAGATAGGATCCCAATCACTGACGATCGAAGAAGGAAACCCGTGGAGACGGACAATGCCATCGAAGAAGGCCCGTGCGACAGATGCCGCTGAATATGGGTGGCCAAGGGCGATGAAATGAGCATACTTGGAGAAGCGGTCGACCACTATGAGAATGACGGATTTGCCGCCCACCTTGGGAAGGCCCTCTATGAAATCCATGGAGATGTCTGCCCAAACCTGAGATGGAACCTCCAAGGGCTGAAGCATGCCCGCTGGCCGCAATGTCTCC
The DNA here is from genome assembly GCF_002162155.2 of Triticum dicoccoides. Classification (NCBI taxonomy): domain Eukaryota; kingdom Viridiplantae; phylum Streptophyta; class Magnoliopsida; order Poales; family Poaceae; genus Triticum; species Triticum dicoccoides. Next base: position 77,860,460 of record NC_041385.1, read on the forward strand.
GTTTTGTTGCACTGGCACGTCACACAAGACCGTACCCAATCACGGACCAGGGCACGATCACCTGGAACGTAGAAGTCGGCACGGAGTCGATGGAGCGTCTTCTGCACGCCCTCATGGCCCGCCGAGTGGGCGAGACGCAGCACCTGCTGACGAAGATCGTCGTGCGCTGGAACGAAGATGCGGCGCCCGTGGAGAAGCAGGCCATCGGCGAGGCGCCACGGCTCATCCAGCTCGCCCGCCGCCAGCTGCTGCTGCAAGAGGAGGGCGTCGGCCGCGGTCGCGGTCGCGCGGCGGATGTCGGCGTAGAGGGTGAACGAGGGCCCAGTGATGATGCAGAAGGCCGTCCCCTCCGCCGCGCCGTCGTCCACATCGGCGTCACGCAGGGACAGGGCGTCGGCGACGGTGTTAAGGCGACCCGGCCGATACTCGACGGTGAAATCAAAGCCAAAGAGCTTACTGATCCACTGGTGCTGAGGGACCGTTGAGAGCCTCTGATCCAGCATGAACTTGAGGCTGTAGTGATCCGTGCGGATCCGAAAAGAACGACACCAAAGATAGGGCCGCCAGTGGCGTACTGCCTGCACCAACCCAATAAGCTCATGCTCATACGCCGCCAACTTAAGATGGCGTGCAGTAAAGGGACATCTGAAGAAGGCGAGGGGTTCATCGCCCTGATGCAGGACCGCACCAAACCCCGCACCAGAGGCGTCGCAGTCGACGGTGAAGGGAAGGTCGAAATCCGGCATCTATAGTACGGGTCCCGTCGTAAGGGCCCCCTTGAGGGCCTCGAATGCTGAAGTGGCCTCCTCATCCCAAGAGAAGGCGTCGCGACGGAGGAGGCGCGTGAGCGGGGCCGCGATGAGGCCAAATTCTCGGATGAACTTCCGGTAGTACCCCGCAAGGCCAAGAAACCCGCGAAGAGCCCGTGGAGACTGCGGGATCGGCCAGGCGGCGACGGCCGCCACCTTGTCGGCGTCCATGGCCACACCCTCGGCCGAGATGACGTGGCCGAGGTAAGCGACTGAAGGCGTCCCGAACGAGCACTTCGAGCGCTTAAGATGAAGATGATGCGCCCGAAGCTCGTTGTAGACGATGGCCACATGCTGGAGGTGCTCCGCCCAAGAGGCGCTGTAGATAAGAATGTCATCAAAGAAAACGAGCACACACTGACGTAAGTAGGGCCGGAGGACATCATTCATCAAGGCCTGGAATGTCGCCGGGGCGTTGGAGAGGCCAAAGGGCATCACCAAAAACTCGAAGTGGCCGTGATGAGTCCGGAACGCCGTCTTGGCGATGTCGTCGGGATGCATGCGCACCTGATGATACCCTGACCGGAGGTCTAGCTTGGTGAAGAAGCGCGCCCCATGTAGCTCATCCAGGAGTCCATCGACCACCGGGATAGGAAATTTATCCTTAAGTGTGAGAGCATTAAGGGCACGGTAGTGGATGCAGAAGCGCCAGGTGCCGTCCGACTTGCGAACGAGGAGGACCGGTGCCGTAAAGGGTGATGTCGATATCCGGATAATGCCCGCGGCAAGCATGAGTGCGCACTGCCGCTCCAACTCGTCCTTCTGCAACTAAGGGTACCGGTAGGGCCGTACTGCCACAGGAGCCGAACCCGGCAGGAGATGAATACGGTGGTCATAGATCCGGGCCGGCGGAAGGCCCCGGGGTTCCTCAAAAAGATCACCATGCTGCTGTAGGAGGTGATCCAGCAGCGGATGCTCGGCCTCTGCGGTAGCCGCGGCGAGCTGGAGTGGGGGTGACGCCGGGGGTGCCTCCAACGCCCTCCCACCGGATGCGGCGGCCCATGCGCCAGAAGGTCATCGTCAGGGCGTCGAAGTCCCAAAGGATGGGACCGAGAGTCCGCAAAAAGTCGAAGCCGAGGATGAAGTCGAAGCAGCCCAAATCGATGCCGGCATAAGTGATGAGGAAGTGCTCGTCACCGATAGTAATGGAAACGTCTCGAGCGAGCCCATGGCAGCGGAGGCGGTCACCATTAGCAACGATGACGCTCAGCTGCTCCCCGCCTGTGGGCTGTAGTGCAAGTCGCCGCATAGTAGACTCCGGAAGGAAGTTATGAGTGGAACCCGTGTCCAACAGAGCCACCAGAGTCTCGCCGTGGATCGTGACCGGGATAAGCATAGTCCGCTCATTGCGGATGCCGGCCAATGCGTGAAGGGAGACGACAAGGGCCGTAGCCGGTGCGGGTGCGGGTGCCGGCGCGACCTCGGCGGCTGGATCGCCGAGTCCCTCCTCGGTGACAACGTCCTTCGTCTCGTCGATGGTCTCCAATTAGAAGAGGCGCGGGCAGACATTGCCCGGGGCATAGGGTGCATCACAGTTAAAGCACAGCCCTAGGCGGCGGCGCTCGAGCTGCACGTCCTGCGAAAGGCGCCGGAAGGGCCGCGTCGCGGCCGGAGTGGTCGCCGGTGAGACGGCTGAAGAAGCGGGCGCGGCCGACGGTGGTCGTGGAGGCAGTCGGCCCCCCCGAGGTGCTGCTGGTCGTGTCAAGGCGTGGGCGCGCTGCTCGAACGCCCGAGCGTAGTACATGGCCGTCTGTAGGTCCTGGGGCCCCTTCATCTCGACGTCCACGCGGATGTGGTCGGGAAGGCCCCCGACGAAGAGCTCCGCCCGCTGGAGTGCCGTCACCCCTGGTGCGTGACACGCTAGAGCCTGGAAGCGGTCGGTGAAATCCTGGACCGTGGAGGTGAAGGGTAGGCGGCTCAGCTCGGACAAGCGGCTGCCGCGCCGTGGTGGTCCGAAACGAAGGAGACGCAGCTCGCGAAAACGATCCCAGGGAGGCATGCCGCCCTCATCCTGCTCGAGAGCGTAGTACCAGGTCTGGGCGACACCCCGAAGGTGGTAGGACGCGAACCAAGTCCGCTCGGACGCCGGTGTCCGCTGCCCCCGGAAGAACTGGTCACACTGGTTTAACCAGTTAAGCGGGTCGTCCGAACCGTCGTAAGTGGCGAAGTTGATCTTCGCGAACCGAGGCGGCTGCTGGTGTGGCGCGCCATGGCCCACTGCCTCGGCGGTGCGGAGGGCTGATGACGGCGCTCGGTCCATGGTGGGGAGGTCGGCGTAGTTCCCTGTGGCGCCCGACGCCTCGGGCTGCAACTGGGAACCCGACGGTGGCCGGGCCTCCGTGTAAGCCGGCGTAGATGACGTCCCGTGGAGCCAGCCTGGAAGCGGAGACGGTGAAGATGGAAAGCGGACCTCCTGGATCGGGAGGCCACTCGGCGAGGAACGGCCCAAGCTAGAGCTGGGCGGGGGCGGTGGTGGCACCTGGACGGTAGCAGCCTGAAGGGGCGGCGCGGCTGGGGACGGCGCGGACGGCGCGGCCCAGGTCGGCCACTGCGGCCCCAGGGCGGCGGCTGGCGGCGCGGGTGGCGCCGCAAGTGTCGGCGACGGCCACTGTGGCCACGGCGGCGTCGAAGCCGCCGGTGAGGGGAGCGCCGGATAGCCCCCGGTGATGGCCGCGGGTACGGAGTACCACGGCAGTGGTTGCTGGCCCGCGGCCACGGCCGGATGGAGCTGCGGGGGCGGCCCGTACGGGCTAGGCAATTAGAGGCGGATGCCCTGGACCGCGATGACCAAGTCGTTGAGCACGCCGGCCATGGCCTCCGGTGTGAACTGCTGCGGCGCTGGGGGAGGCGACGACGGTGGTTGCTGGATGGGGGTTTGCGGCTGGCCCTGGCCCGGCGTGGTGCCGGGTGCGGGGGAGATCGGCGGCGATAGGGAGGCCGTGGCGCCCGGCGACGCAGCGGCGGCGTTGGTGGAATCGGTGGCAGCGGCGGTGGGAGAGGCGTTGGGCAGCGGCGGCTGTGGTGGTGGCGGGTTTGGAGGCGATGACGGCATGGTCGAAACCCGGGTACCTGATACCAAGATGTTAGGAGCTAGGGTTTTGCCCTGCCTGGGGCGTAGGCTATTGGGGAAGGAGGGAGGTGGGCGAGGGCTGGAACGCGGCGGCCGGCGGCGAGGCGCCGTCCTTGCGGGTTGGCGGCGGCGGCGCAAGCAGGAGGCGGCTAGGGTTTAGGGTTCCGGCTCCTCTGGGAGCCGGGCAATAGAATAGTCTTATTGCTTAATTCTCAAAATAGTTTTACAACTTGTATATATAACCATAATCTGAAAATAAACCTAAGATAACTTGAGCCTTAAGCCTGCCCAGTGGGCCCACGGCGGCCATAGACCTGGCCGGTCATAACATAGCAGGATTGAGCACCACATCCCAAGTGTTGCATGTTGGAAAGGGTAATCGCTAAGACTTCAAGGTCGATCCATCATGAACGAAAGCCTGCACAAATGGTCAAATCCTGTAAAAAAAGATCAATATTCAGAGGACTGTTAACTAACACCTCAGGGAGCATTTTGAAGAAGGGAAAATATCATAACAACTTGATTAACATGATTGTCGACAAGTCGAGAATTGTACCTTTTTTATGCATGACCTCCTATATGAAGTATCTCATAGTCCCTTACAACATAGCAAGGTATCCTATATGAAATACAACTGGGACACTAAAGGGAATTGGTACTCAAGCTGACCGACCAAAAACAAATTGAAATATGCGATTTCAAAATCCACTCCATTCGCTGAAAACGGAAAAGTAAAACATGGACTATATCAATTATTAATCTTGTAATAGTTGTGTTAGATGATAGCTAAGAACTACTTAAATTAGCACAATTAGTCAAGATAAAATGGTGAAACCACCAGCTTGCTAGTTCTCTCTTTTGGTTGCCTATAGATCTCAAAGATTGTCAGAGTTCACCAACGATTGCTTGTCCAAGTAGTGCAGAAATCCTAACTCTTAGCCAGGTGATACATATAGCTCCTAGGTTGTATCACCGTGATTTGAAGAAGTATAAACAGCAAATACGTTACATGCCAGTGTGTGTGCGTGTGTTGCTAGCTAGTCGATCAATAGAATCCACCTGCTATTCAATCAATCAATCCACCGATTTGATCCATCTAAAGGCAAAGCTAGTTAGGTACGTACGCTGTTAGCTGATTCAATCCATCTCAAGGTAAGCCAGGTTTGATATGTGTTCGTTTTGCCATCAACCGAAAGCACCTGCCAGACGGAATATTGGTTTCACGGGCATGGAGACGACAACAATGAAGGAAAGGATCAAGATCGACACACCTGTGCTAGTGTCCTTGACTGAGGCAATTGGCGTCAAGTCCGAGTTGTTGGCCTTCCATTCGTCCTCGTACGCTATCTGCTCTGTTGCATGTGTCTTTAAAAGTTAAAGTCGTATAAAAACGAGGAGCTAGTAAGCCTTTTCCAGGTTCATAACTGCATTAAAGATTTTTTTTCAATTCGCAGGAAATAATTATTGATATAGCAATTCTAAGTATACTTTTTCGGAAATGTTAACGCCCACACGTGTGGGCGTTGACCATCTCGACCACACGCATCCATCACCGTCCAGTACTATATGCACGAATCTTGGCACAATCTGGCTGATTTTTTGTGCCACGTAGGACAAGGCGTGTGTGTGGTGTGTGACATAGTTCGCCCACACATCCGTTTTACCACACGGAGGGGCCGGTGTGTGGGCGTTTAGCAGTTCACCCACATACTAGTTTTCAGTCACGCACAAGGGCTGCTGTGTGGGCGTTTGCCATCTCGCCTACACGTCCGCCTCCTCTCCCACAGCCAAGCTGCCAGTTGCCATGCGTTTTGCAGTGTACATGGCAACTGCCTTAGTGTGATTGCAGCAGATGGTAACTCTTTTTTTTACCCGAACATGTCAGTTGCCATATGTTTTGCATGACACATGGCAAACTGCCCTAGCGTGCACGTAAACAGATGGCAACTCTTTCTTTTTACATGGCAACTGCCCTAACGTGCTTGTGAGCACATGGCAACTCTCTCTTTTACTCGAACATGTTTTTTTGCCATGCCATTTTTTCAGTGCTACATGGCAACTGCCTAGTGTTAGTAGGTGGCAACTCCTAAAGTTTTGAAATCATGGCAACTGCACTAGACCAGACCACACATGACAACAGCTTTAGTTGTCCAAAAAATGGCAATCTGGAACTTTGACCTGAGATGGCAACTGCCTAGTGTTAGTAGGTGGCAACTCCTAAAGTTTTGAAATCATGGCAACTGCAGTAGACTAGACCACACATGACAACAGCTGTAGTTGTCCAAAAAATGGCAATATGGAATTTTGACCTGAGATGGCAACTGCAGTTGAGCAGACATGGCAACTGTAGTTGTCCGACATGGCAACCGTAGTTCAGCGACATGGCAACTACACTTAAACGAACATAGACGAGGGTCCGGCCCATGGCAACTGCGTGCGCGCGGTAAAGTGTCACGTGGGGCGTGCGGGACCACGAGGTACGAGGCCTGACGTACCAGGCGTGTGGGCGTTATCTATTTCGCCTACACACACACACGTATAAGAGGGACCGGGAGGAAAAAAAGGCGTGTGGGCGCTAGTTGTTTTGCCCACACACAAGCGTGTGGGCTGGTCCTCTTAGGGCATCTCCAGCCGCGCCCCCAACAGGCCCCCCAGGCCACTTTTTCGGCGCCGACGCCGAAAAAACGGCCCAGTCGCGCCCCAGGACGCCGAAAATCGCCGATTCGGACCTTTTTTCCGCCCGGCGGTCACAGGCCGAACTCGGCGCGCTGGGGAGCCATTGGGGGCTCCGGCGCTAGGGAAAAGCACGCTTGGCCCACACAGACAGGGGAAAAGTCAAGGTTTTCTTCCCCCGACTCGCCTCGCACCCCCCGCGCCCTTGGCCACCACTAGCTATATCCCGGCGACGGCCGCCGGCCTACTCCGCTAGATAGCCCTTCCCCGCCGGAAAATAGCAACGCTTCACCGCGGCAGCCCCTCCCGCAGCAGCTGGGCATTTCCGGCCGCGGAGGCGCGGTTTAACGGCGGGTACACGCCCACCGAGCGCAAGGTGTTCGGCGTTTTGACTATCTCGGCGATGGACTCGGATGAGGAGGAAGAGCTCGCCGCGCTGCTGGAGGAGGAAGACGCGGCCGACGTCCAGGAAGAAGAGCATCTGATGGTGCTCGCCGCCCTCGCCCAGCTGCTGGCGAGCAATGAAAAGCCGCCTCGAGGTGGCTCGGCGCCGGGGCGGGTGAAAGCAAAGAACCGGCATCGTCTGCAAGGCTACTGCATGCTCTACTCCGACTACTTCGCCGATGCTCCACTTCATGGCGAGAGAACATTTCGGCGCCGTTATCGGATGAGCCGAAAGCTCTTCCTCAGGATTGTGAATTCCATCCGGGAGTTCGACAACTACTTCAAGTGCAAGATGGATTGCACTGGCGCTCTTGGATTCACCTCCATCCAGAAGTGCACGACAGCGATGAGGATGCTTGCATATGGAGCTCCCAGTGATTCACTCGACGACTATGGGCGCATGGCCGAGTCCACCAGCATAGAGTGTTTCTACAAGTTCTGTCGGGCAGTGGTGGCAGTGTTTGGGCCACAATACTTGAGAGCACCCAATGCGGAAGACACTGCTCGGATCCTAGCCTAGAATGCAGCAAGAGGATTTCCTGGGATGCTTGGAAGCATCGACTGCATGCATTGAAAATGGAAGAGCTGCCCATTTGGTTGGCAGGGGATGTACAAAGGCGCCAAAGGCAGTTGCAGTGTGGTGCTTGAGGCGGTAGCCACACAGGACCTCTGGATTTGGCACTCCTTCTTTGGTATGCCAGGAACTCACAATGACATCAACGTGCTGCAGTGCTCTCCTGTTTTTGCCAAGCTCGTTGAGGGCCATTCTCCTCCGGTGAACTTCGAGATCAATGGGCACCAATACAACAAGGGGTACTATCTAGCTGACGGCATCTATCCGAGATGGTCGACATTTGTGAAGACGATCTCAAACCCTGTGGCAGGAGGCAAGAATGCCTGGTTTGCGAAGCTTCAGGAGGCTTGCAGGAAGGATGTTGAGCGGGCATTTGGTGTGCTCCAATCTCGATTCGTTGTTGTTCGGTACCCCGCTCAGACCTGGTCGAAAGATTAAATGTGGGAGATCATGACTTGCTGTGTCATCTTGCACAACATGATCATCGAGAGCGAGCAAGAAGACCCAGTGTTTGACACTGAACCATACTACAGGCAGGGTCCTCTAGCCGAAGTTGATCACCAGCTACCGGCAACTTGGACTGCCTATCTCAGTATGCGTCAGGAGATCCGAGACCCACAGGTGCATCATCAACTGCAGAAAGATCTGATTGAGCACCTATAGAGGCTCAAGGGGGACGCCGCGTGATGAAATACGAGTTTTTATTTGTTGAACTATATAATTTGTATTGAACTATTTGTTGTTGTAGTATTTTGTTGAAGTATTTGATTTTTCTGTGATGAAATATGTGATAAGGAATAATTGTGTTGATAATTGAACGCCGAGACATGTTGGCACCGATTTTGGCCAAAAGCAAAATACAGTGCTTTGATATTATTCAAATTGAACCATTTACATAAAATGATAAAACCAAAAAAGGTGATTTGCCAAATACGCGGATAAAAAATACGATGATGAATTTTCGCCATGACTCTCAATATAAAACAACAGACCCGAAAATAAAAGGGAAGGGAATGAGCCATATCGCCATCTAAATTAGAGGACATATGACTTTCATACACATATGCCATTATCAATGGCGAAATTCCGATGTTGGCACAAATTCAAAGTTTCATAGACGACGCTAATATTGCCAGAATATTTTATCATATTTACAAACATTACTCTGTCACCGCTAAGAAAAATGAAACGATAATGTTCGCGTAAAATAATATAACACGCAATGATGCGTAAAGAAAATGTCAAGCCATCGTATAATTATCAACCAAAAATGTCACAACAATTAATTTGGCCTAGCTAGCCCAGTCATAATATGGCTACGTACATGTATGGTGCAAGTATGAGCTATGTGCATGCATGTGTTATGCATGGATTAATTATGCGGCAAGATTAAAAGCTAATTAAGTAATTAGCCGGCCCATGGCCACAACACGTATGGCCTGCATGCATTAAACGTATTATAGTTAGCTGGCCCATCCAACTAAACTCTCAAAGCCCATTAAAAAAACTGATCATATAGAAGAAATCCACTCGGCCAAGTTTCCTGCACGATTAAACTAGAACGTGGGCAAACCCCCACGATACCATGATTGCAAGACGTGAGCGCGTCCAGCCGAAGGCCTCGCCTGCTCTCTCCTCTCCTATAAATACCAGCTAGAACAGCGTTGCCAAGGCTGCTCACGACATCCATCGCTGGCTCATCATCGATCCATACACTGCTCGCTCATCGTGAACGATTCATCCATCCATCATTCACACACGTACATACGCTGCGCCACCGTCGTCGTCGCCGGCCGTTCGTCTCACCGTTATCGTCGCCGTCGGTCATCCGCTCGCCGCCGTCGTCGCCGGTTGTTCGTCTCGCCGTCGCCGTCGTCGCCGGCCATCCGCTCGCCGCCGTCGTCGCCGGCCATCCGCTCGCCGCCGTCGTCGCCGTTCGTCGCCGCCGTCCACATACGTCGTCGGCCGCACTGCTCGTCATCTGCACCGCCCACAAGCTCCTACACGCCGGCGTTGCTCATCCGCATCACACGTACAAAAAAAAACCAAGGCAAGGTGAGAATACATGGCAACCTTCCTGCTCCTTTCTTGATGCATTCCTCTTGCACCATATGTCCCAAAGTACTATGGGTGTTCTACGTCACTTCACATGGCACATCTTGTTTGGTCTCACGGGATCTAGCATCCTTTGTTGATACAAACCAAGATTAAATTAAGTCACTCTTGTTTTGGTCTCATGGTGATCTTGCATCCCATGTTGACACAATTCAAGAATAAAAATATGCCCAGTCTTGGTTTGGTCTCATGGTGATCTTGCATCTCCATGTTGATATAAGTCAAGGCCAGAATTTACTCAAGAACAAATTACATCCATCTTATTTGGTCTTATGGTGGTCTTGCATCCCATGTTGATACAAATTAAGAATAGAAACAAATTAAGTTACTTGATAGATGATTTTTCTATTGATTTGCACTAGGCAAAACATAGTGCGCTCGCAATATGGAAAAGTCCCAAATAAACTTGATGATAATATATATATAGTTTAGTCCTATATAGCTAAACTTGAACCGACAGTTGTCATAGACTTTGTCATGTCCATGCAAAATATGAGTATAGTTTATGCTATGTTGGTGATAATACAAGCAAGAAGAAATCAACATACTTCATCTGGTTATGCTACGCATGGGCACGATATTGCTACATGATGCTAGTACTAATACAAGTGAAGTGAAACCTGATAAATACTCTCATGCACTTGAAATACAAAATAATATAAATGTTCGACCAGTTTCGCTTAGTCACATGTCCATATATGATATGTTTTAGACTACAGGAAAACTGGTGATAATACAATTGCATGTAGGAAATTAACCCACATGTCATAAGACAATCCCTCATATGGATTAAAAATGCTCCAACGCTATAAGAGCCTAAACTATTAGCATCATCAAAATTGCATCATAAAAACCAAGCTTACCTGGTTACGCTACACGCGGGCATTATCTTAATGCTACGCGGTGTTAGTAGTAATACAAGTAAGATAAAATCAAGCAAAACATTCGGGCCACATATTTTGGCCAAAGTCAAATAAAATATGTCATGAAATGCTCCAACGCTATAAGAGCCTAAACTATTAGCATCATCAAAATTGCATCATAAAAACCAATCTTACCTAGTTACGCTACACGCGGGCATTATCTTAATGCTACGCGGTGTTAGTAGTAATACAAGTAAGATAAAATCAAGCAAAACATTCGGGCCACATATTTTGGCCAAAGTCAAATAAAATATGTCATGAAATGCTTCAACGCTATAAGAGCCTAAACTATTAGCATCATCAAAATTGCACGTCATAAACCAATTTTACTTGGTTACGCTACACGCGGACACGATATTCGTGTTACGCGGTGTTAGTAGTAATACAAGTAAGATAAATCTAAATAAAACAATCATGCCACATATTTTGGCCAAAGTCATATAAAAGATGTTACAAACATGCTCCAATGCTATAAGAGCCTAAACTATTAGCATCATCACAAATGGATATCACAAACTAAATTTACTTGGGTTGTGCTACACACAAGCGCCAATGAAATGACGCTATGCGGAGTTAGTGCTAATACCATATAAGGTACAAACATAAACAAAAATGATAGATGTCATATGACGCATGCAACACCATAATTGCTCCATAAACCTTTGCTTGGTTACGCTGCATGCGGGCATTACCTTAGTGCCATGCGGTGTCATTAGTAGTACAGGTAAAGCAGAACTTAATAAAAAATAAGTTCACTCCACATCCACATATGCATACAAAATTCATGCAAAATACATGATAAGGCATATTTCATGTAGCCCACATAGGCTTTAAACACATAAAAAATATCATAAGCAAACTCCACTTGCAAACTCCATTCGGGTCAAGCTATACGGGTGTGTCATATGATTGCACCGCGTTGTTAGTTTTGATACCGTGTGAAGTCAAAATCAGCAAAACATGGCACATGTCACATGCATTATAGAAAGCATCAAGATTGTGTTAGCAAGCTTCAGTCCGTTACGCTACATGCGGGCACCATATCAGTGCTACGCGATGATAGTAGTAATGTGATGATGCAAAACTTGTTAAAATTGGCATGTCACATATGTCCATGCCACCAAAACCAAAGATGTCATATAAAATTCCCAAAGAAAATATGAACATATCCTATATGCAAAACGTAAGATAAAACTATGTGTAGCCAAAATCGACCTGCATTCTGCATATACATGAGATTGAACACACACAAATGGTTGCATGCTAGGAAGTATATCCCCAAACATCACACATGAAATCATAGAGGAGTACTGGCATGGAACCAAACTTCAAGATCACCAAGCAGGAGTTCATTGTCGACCACGAGGAGGATTTCTCTTGTAGAATATTGTAATAGGCATGTGGTGCAATTCTATGTAATAGGATAGTTGGAATTCTTAATCAGGGGTTTTCTCTACGGAGATGTAATTAACAGATCTTTTATGTAAATGTAAGAGTTCTGGAAATAAAATACCTGCAATGCTTGATCCTATTTTTATTTTATGCATTTAAATTTCACTCTGTATCAATGACGTGGACGCGTGTCTCACGCCCGCCATTTTCCCGTCATCAAGACACGGCGAAACGACGCCGAATATGGGCCTATTCTTGCCCATATGGGCCATTTATTCGCCGAAATTGGGCTGCAAAGTGGGCCAATTTCGGCGCCTGGGGGCGAGCTGGGGGCGACGACTAGGCGCAAAACCGCCCCTAGCGCCGAGTGTATCGCCGGCTCGCCCCCAGGG
>NC_041385.1:77873096-77874416 GCF_002162155.2 Triticum dicoccoides
ACACCCACACGTGTGGCAGTTATCGGAACCCTACTTTTTACAATGGTTATAAACAATCTGCCATCAGAACCCACGTTATATATTTGTGTCAACAGAAAAATTCTAAGAATCATTTATTCTCCACCTTGATCTAAACATCATTCCTCGTCCATTGAAATTGTAATCTGCACGAAATTAATCTCACAAAACAACTCATAAGTCAAAACGCCTAATGAATCATGGCTGTGTGAAAGGACAAGCAATCTAAATCCAAGTAATTGGAAATAATTGCATAGCTTACCATAAATTCTGCAATGCAAGAGCAACACTCTGCACGCACAGGTAGGAACATGACGAAAACGAAGGAGAGGATGGAGAGTCCGGGTTGTGGCCCTACGTGCCGCACGTGCCCTCACCACAGCCACCGCCGTCTGCCTGCAACGATGATGACGTACTGATTCCTCGTAATGGGACAACGTTGCCTTGGGTGGTTCACGCCCACCAGACCCAAATCGCAGAGGATGATGGCGACGGCGGAATGAAGTGGTCAAGGTGGAGCTAGACACCCCTGCCCATGGCCGTCTCCTTCCTGCAGATGTTAAGATAGTACACTGAATCATTACCTAAACCAGATATCTAGCCGGGCTGCTGTAAGCACGTCTTGCTGGTCGGCGACCATGGTCCCGGCTGATTGAGCCAGCAAGTGTAGGCAAGCCATGGGCCTTGGTGAGGTTGCCGACTTCCCAATCTGCCGTGAGGTTGTGGGTGAGAGAACAGAGGGAGCCGTACGTCCTCGTAGCATTGGCCGAGTCGAGCGAGGAAGGAGGAGGCGGGGGGCTGCACTTTTTTCTGGGGAGAGACACGGGACGGGATCGACATCGAGTGGGTTGTCGCATTGGCCGAGTTGAGCGAGGAAGGAGGAGGCCGGCGGCTGCAATTTTTCTTGGGAGAGTCGAGAGACACGGGACGGGATCGACATCGGGTGGGGTTCGGGTTTGGGGGCGATGGTGCGTGGGTGGTGGGACGTGCATAAGAGCATGTCTAACAGAACCCTCAAACTGGTCAAACCCTCAAAATAACTGCCAGTTTGAGGATTGAGCAGAAAAAAAGCGCAGATTAGCACCCTCAAATCCCTAAACCCTAAAAAAAAATTCAGGCCGAACCCTCAACTTCGAGTCCAACCTGCACTAGTGAGGGTTTGGGCCAATTTTCCAGGCCGAACCCTCACTCGGTCAACGTCCACGCGGGAGGGAAATTTCCCCCACCTTCCTCCCTCCTCCTCCACCCGACCTCGACCCGCCGGCGCCGGCATCGCCGATTCGGCCGCCACCGCCGCCGCCC
>NC_041385.1:77874985-77892635 GCF_002162155.2 Triticum dicoccoides
CGCCTCCCCGCCTTCACGCCCCGCCTGAGCCCGCGTCGCCGTCCGCCCCCGCCTCCCGCAGCCCCGCCGCATCGCCGTCCGCCCCCACCACCGTAGTTTTCTTTCCAGTTTTCAGGGTTTGAAGGCTGGGGTATTCTGTTTTGAGGGTTGGTTTGAGGGCACTGATCTGCGCCAGCAATTTTCGGCCTTCAAAACGACAATTTCTCAACCCTCAAATTGGTTTTGAAGGTTGAGTTTTTGAGGGTTCTGTTAGACATGCTCTAAGTCGGTCGTTTTTCTCTTTTCTCCTGCGTTTCCATTTTCACGTAACAGTGGGAGTGCGAACGTGGATGGCACATGGTGGGGCCATGGGGAGTAGTGATCGGGGAGCAGATAGGATGGATCGTGGGAAGAAAGAGGTCGAATCATCACGATGACTGCAGATCCCCATTTAATAGTAGAGACTAGTACAAATGCCCGTGCATTGCACCGGGCAAAAAAGGGACACAACTTGTTGCATGTACCGAAAAAGCATGTATTCCTCAAAACATTATTGACCAACAAACAAAGTGTGTGGTTAGCTTAGGAAAAGACCTGCTTCATATGTCATTGTGCATCATTTTTTATATCCAATTTTAATAAATGTCGATGATAAGGTTAAACGTGGAAATTTTCTTATTTTTAATAAAGGTTAACGTTTACATAAAAATTGGAACGCTTCTTTAAGAATAGTTAATATTTACTAAATTGGAACGTTTCTCTAAAATGGAACATTTTTAGCAGATGTTTTTTAAGAATGTTTTGTTTTTAATTATATATTATTTGTAATGTTTTTGCACTATTTGGGCTTGTCCCAAACATAAGGACATGCCTACACAAACACACACGCTCTTAGAAAAAGAAGACACTGTCGTTGCGAGACGAACTGCACACACTGTCTCTCTTCCCTTTCTCCATCTCACTATCCCTAGTAACGGATAATTGCCCCTTTGTATTTAATTGCCCGTGCGTTGCATAACTAATTTCTGGTGTTGTTGCTCCATGTAGTCCCCTTATCTGCCTTGTTGAAGAATAAAGAATGATTCATGTGGGATCTTCTCTCACATTAAGGCCTCATTTGGTTGGTGTGGATCCCGGGGGGATCCCGGCCTTATCCCTGGGGAAGAAGCCACGGGCCGAGTTGACCCGGGGCAGCCCACAACATCATTTGGTAGCACACCGTCGAGAGGGACCCCTGCCCTTTCCACGTCCCTTCCCCGGGAGCGATTCCTTGATCTCATCAGGTCGGGCAGGAAATCCTCGAGAAGCGACGGCGTCGACTCGATCCTCCCGAGCTTGTGCCTCCGGCGGCCACCCGCGCCTCCGTCCAAGAGCTTCTCCCCCCGTCGATGACGTCACCCCCTCCCTCCTGCCAAGATCCTCTGCTCGGTGATGGCGATGACCTAGAGGTCGGTTTCTACTTTCGGCGAGATTGACTATGCCTCGCGGCTCATATCTCCTCAGACGAACAACAATGAGCTAGCAGTCACCTTCCTCGTCCTCCGAGCCAGGTTAGCCCGCTCCTCTTCCTCGTCCACCAGTACCACCTATTTGATGCCTCGGTTAGCACTGATGATGTTGCTCCAGATCCACGGACCTGAGCATCTTTTCCTCTTTTTACAGCTAATCAGAATCTTGGAACTCTCCCACCATTGTCAAATTAACGGTGAGCATGATACGTCCATTTTGCATCATGCTTTTATATCGATATTTATTGCATTATGGGCTGTTATTACACATTATGTCTCAATACTTATGGCTATTCTCTCTTATTTTACAAGGTTTACCATGAAGAGGGGGAATGCCGGCAGCTGGAATTTTGGCTGGAAAAGGAGCAAATATTGGAAACCTATTCTGCACAGCTCCAAAAATCCCGAAACTCCATGGAAGATATTTTTGGAATTAATAAGAATTATTGAGCGAAGAAAGCATACGAGGGGGCCCACACCCTGGCCAGGAGGGTGGGGGGGCGCCCACCCCTACTGGGCGCGCCCCTTGTCTCCTGGGCCCCCTGGTGGCCCTCCGGTGCCCATCTTCTGCTATATGAAGGCTTTTACCTTGGAAAACAAATCAGAGGCAAGCTTACGGGACGAAACTCCGCTGCCACGAGGCGGAACCTTGGCGGAATCAATCTAGGGCTCGGGCGGAGCTGTTCTGCCGGGGAAACTTCCCTCCGGGAGGGGGAAATCATCACCATCGTCATCACCAACGATCCTCTCATCGGGAGGGGGTCAACCTCCATCAACATCTTCACCAACACCATCTTCTCTCAAACCCTAGTTCATCTCTTGTATCCAATCTTGTATCCA
The DNA here is from genome assembly GCF_002162155.2 of Triticum dicoccoides. Classification (NCBI taxonomy): domain Eukaryota; kingdom Viridiplantae; phylum Streptophyta; class Magnoliopsida; order Poales; family Poaceae; genus Triticum; species Triticum dicoccoides. The sequence continues at coordinate 77,877,313 of NC_041385.1, forward strand.
AAACCACAAATTGGTACCTGTGGGTTGCTAGTAGTGTTGATTACTCCTTGTAGTTGATGCTAATTGGTTTACTTGGTGGAAGATCATATGTTCAGATCCTTAATGCATATTATTACTCCTCTGATTATGAACATGAATATGCTTTGTGAGTAGTTACATTTGTTCCTGAGGACATGGGTGAAGTCTTGCTATTAGTAGTCATGTGAATTTGGTATTCGTTCGATATTTTGATGAGATGTATGTTGTCTTTCCTCTAGTGGTGTTATGTGAACGTCGACTACATGACACTTCACCATTATTTGGGCCTAGAGGAAGGCATTGGGAAGTAATAAGTAGATGATGGGTTGCTAGAGTGACCGAAACTTAAACCCTAGTTTATGCGTTGCTTCGTAAGGGGCTGATTTGGATCCAAATGTCTAATGCTGTGGTTAGGTTTACCTTAATACTTCTTTTGTAGTTGCGGATGCTTGCAATAGGGGTTAATCATAAGTGGGTTGCTTGTCCAAGTAAGGGCAGTACCCAAGCACCGGTCCACCCACATATCAAATTATCAAAGTACCGAACGCGATCATATGAGCGTGATGAAAACTAGCTTGACGATAAATCCCATGTGTCCTCGGGAGCTCTTTTCTCATTATAAGAAATTGTCCAGGCTTGTCCTTTGCTACAAAATGGATTGGGCCACCTTGCTGCACTTTATTTACTTTCATTGCTTGTTACTCGTGAAAATTTATCTTATCACAAAACTATCTGTTACCTACAATTTCAGTGCTTGCAGAGAAAACCTTACTGAAAACCGCTTGTCATTTCCTCCTGCTCCTCGTTGGGTTCGACACTCTTACATATCAAAAGGACTATGATAGACCCCCCACACTTGTGGGTCATCAAGACTCTTTTCTGGCGCCGTTGCCAGGGAGTGAAGCGCCTTTGGTGAGTGGAACTTGGTAAGGAAACATTTATATAGTGTGCTGAAATTTTCTGTTACTTGTTACAATGGAAACTAATCCTTTTAGGGGCTTGTTCGGGGTATCTTCACCCCGACCAGAAGAGCAAAGAGTTGCTCCTCAACCTACTGAACCTACTGAAAATATTTACTTTGAGATTCCTTCGGGTATGATAGAGAAACTGCTAGCTAATCCCTTTGCAGGAGATGGAACATTGCATCCCGATTTACACCTTATCTTTGTGGATGAAGTTTATGGATTATTTAAGCTTGCAGGTATCCCCAATGATGTTGTCAAGAGTAAGGTCTTCCCTTTATCTTTGAAGGGGGATGCATTGACATGGTATAGGCTATGTGATGATACGGGATCTTGGAATTATAAACGATTGAAGTTGGAATTTCACCAAAAGTTCTATCCTATGCATCTTATTCATCGTGATCGTAATTACATATATAATTTCTGGCCTCGCAAAGGAGAAAGCATCGCTCAAGCTTGGGGGAGGCTTAAGTCAATGTTATATTCATGCCCCAATCATGAGCTCTCAAGAGAAATGATTATTCAAAAATTTTATGCTCGGCTTTCTCCCAATGATCACAACATGCTCGATACTTCCTGTGCTGGTTCTTATATGCTGAAGACTATTGAATTCAAATGGGACTTATTGGAAAGAATTAAACGCAACTCTGAAGATTGGGGTTCCAACGATGGTAAGGAGTCAGGTATGACACCTAAGTTTGATTGTGATAAATCTTTTATGGATACCGATGCTTTTCGTGGATTTAGCGCTAAATATGGACTTAACTCTGAGATAGTAGCTTCTTTCTGTGAATCTTTTGCTACTCACGTTGATCTCCCTAAGGAGAAGTGGTTTAAATATAATCCTCCCATTGAAGTAAAAGTAGTTGCACCTATTACAGTTGAAGAAAAGACTATCATTTATAGTGATCCTATTGTTCCTACTACTTATGTCGAGAAACCTCCTTTTCCTGTTAGGATAAAGGATCATGCTAAAATTTCGACTGTTGTTCGTAAGAGTAATACTAGGACTTATACACCTCCTGAGAAAATCAAAGTTGAACCTAGCATTGCTGGTTAAAGATCTCTTGGATGATGATTTAGATGGGCATGTTATTTATTTCTATGGTGAGACTGCTAATATTGTTAGACTAGATGCTAAGATACATAGACCTGTTGTAGGCATGCCTGTTATTTCTATGAAAATAGGAGATCATTGTTATCATGGCTTATGTGATATGGGTGCTAGTGCTAGTGCAATACCCTATGACTTATATAAAGAAATTATGCATGATATTGCACCCGCTGAAATAGAATATATTGATGTTACCATTAAGCTTGCCAATAGAGATACTATTTCACCAGTTGGGATTGTTAGAGATGTCGAAGTCTTGTGTGGGAAGGTTAAATACCCTACTGATTTTCTCGTTCTTAGTTCCCCACAAGATGATTTTTGTCCCATTATTTTTGATAGACCCTTCTTGAATACTATTAATGCTAGGATTGATTGTGAAAAGGATACTGTCACAATTGGTTTAGAGGATGTGTCTCATGATTTTAATTTTGCTAAGTTTCATAGACAACCTCGCGATAGAGAATCACCTAGTAAGGATGAGATTATTGGCCTTGCTTCTATTGCCGTGCCTCCTACTGATCCGTTAGAACAATATTTGCTAGACCATGAAAATGATATGTTTATGAAGGAAAGAATGGAAATAGATGAAGTGTTCCTTCGACAGGAATCTATTCTGAAACACAACTTACGTGTTGAAATCCTAGGGGATCCCCCTCCACCCAAGGGTGATCCTGTGTTTGAACTCAAACCATTACCTGATAATCTTAAGTATGCTTATCTTGATGAAAAGAAAATATATCCTGTTATTATTAGTGCTAACCTTTCAGCGCAAGAAGAAGAAAGATTATTGAAAAGTCTGAAGAAGCACCGTGCTGCTATTGGATATACTCTGGATGATCTTAAGGCCATTAGTCCCACCTTATGCCAACACAAAATTTATTTGGAGGATGATGCCAAACCAGTTAGAGATCCCCAACGACGATTGAATCCTAAGATGAAAGAAGTGGTAAGAAAGGAGATACTAAAGCTCCTTGAGGAAGGTATAATTTATTCCGTTGCTGATAGTGATTGGGTAAGCCCTGTCCATTGTGTTCCTAAAAAGGGAGGTATTACTGTCGTTCCTAATGATAAAGATGAATTGATCCTGCAAAGAATTATAATAGGTTATAGGATGGTAATTTATTTCCGTAAATTAAATAAAGCTACTAAGAAAGATCATTACCCTTTACCTTTTATCGATCAAATGCTAGAAAGACTATCCAAGCACACACATTTTTGCTTTCTAGATGGTTATTCTTGTTTCTCTCAAATACCTGTGTCAGCGAAGGATCAATCAAAAACTACTTTTACTTGCCCTTTCGGTACTTTTGCTTATAGACGTATGCCTTTTGGTTTATGTAATGCACCTGCTACCTTTCAAAGATGCATGATTGCTATATTCTCTGACTTTTTTGAAAAGATTTGTGAGGTATTCATGGATGATTTCTCCGTTTATGGATCCTCTTTTGATGATTGCTTGAGCAACCTTGATCGAGTTTTGCAGAGATGTGAAGACACTAGTCTCGTGTTGAACTGGGAAAAGTGCCACTTTATGGTTAATGAAGGCATCGTCTTGGGGCATAAGATTTCTGAGAGGTATCAAAGTTGATAAAGCTAAAGTTGATGCTATTGAAAAGATGCCATGCCCCAAGGACATAAAAGGTATAAGAAGTTTCCTTGGTCACCCGGTTTTTATAGGAGGTTCATTAAGGACTTTTCAAAAATCTTTAGGCCTCTGACTAATTTATTGCTTAAAGATATTCCTTTTATCTTTGATAATGATTGTGTAGAAGCATTTGAAATACTTAAGAAAGCTTTGATCACTGCACCCATTGTTCAGCCACCTAATTGGAATTTACCTTTTGAAATTATGTGTGATGCTAGTGATTATTCTGTAGGTGCTGTTCTAGGGCAAGGAGTTGATAAGAAATTGAATGTTATCCAGTATGCTAGTAAAACTCTTGATACTGCCCAGAGAAATTATGCTACTACTGAAAAAGAGTTTTTAGCAGTTGTGTTTTCTTGTGATAAGTTTAGACCTTATATTGTTGATTCCAAAGTTACTATTCACACTGATCATGCTGCTATTAAATATCTTATGGAAAAGAAAGATGCTAAGCCTAGACTCATTAGATGGGTTCTCTTGCTCCAAGAATTTGATTTGCATATTATTGATAGAAAGGGAGCTGAGAACCCCGTTGCAGACAACTTGTCTAAGTTAGAGAATGTTCTTGATGACCCACTACCTATTGATGATAGCTTTCCTGATGAACAATTAGCGGTCATTAATGCTTCTCGTACTGCTCCTTGGTATGTTGATTATGCTAATTACATTGTTGCTAAATTTATACCACCTAGTTTCACATAGCAGCAAAAGAAAAAAAGTTCTTTTATGATTTAAGACATTACTTTTGGGATGACCCACACCTTTATAAAGAAGGAGTAGATGGTGTTATTAGACGTTGTGTACCTGAGCATGAACAAGAACAGATCCTACGCAAGTGTCACTCTGAATCATATGGAGGAGACCACGCTGGAGATAGAACTGCACATAAGGTATTGCAATCCGTTTTTTATTGACCTACTCTCTTCAAAGATGCTCGTAAGTTTGTCTTGTCTTGTGATGAATGTCAAAGAATTGGTAATATTAGTAGACGTCAAGAAATGCCTATGAATTATTCTCTTGTTATTGAACCATTTGATGTTTGGGGCTTTGATTATATGGGACCTTTTCCTGCCTCTAATGGTTACACACATATTTTAGTTGCTGTTGATTACGTTACTAAGTGGGTAGAAGCTATTCCAACTAGTAGTGCTGATCATAACACTTCTATTAAAATGCTTAAAGAAGTTATTTTTCCGACGTTTGGAGTCCCTAGATATCTTATGACTGATGGTGGTTCACATTTTATTCATGGTGCTTTCCGTAAGATGCTTGCTAAATATGATGTTAATCGTAGAATCGCATCTCCTTATCAACCGCAGTCTAGTGGTCAAGTAGAGTTGAGCAATAGAGAGCTCAAATTAATTTTGCAAAAGACTGTGAATAGATCTAGAAAGAATTGGTCCAAAAAAACTTGATGATGCATTATGGGCCTATATAACTGCATACAAAAATCCTATGGGTATGTCTCCGTATAAGATGGTTTATGGAAAAGCATGTCACCTACCTCTTGAACTTGAACATAAAGCATATTGGGCTATTAAAGAGCTCAATTATGACTTCAAACTTGCCGGTGAGAAGAGGTTATTTGATATTAGCTCACTTGATGAATGGAGAACCCAAGCCTATGAAAATGCCAAGCTATTCAAAGAAAAAGTCAAATGCTGGCATGACAAAAGGATACAAAAGCGTGAGTTTAACTTAGGTGATTATGCGTTATTATTCAACTCTCGTTTAAGACTTTTTGCAGGAAAACTTCTCTCTAAATGGGAAGGTCCTTACGTTGTCGAGGAGGTCTATCGTTCTGGTGCCATAAAAATTAACAACTTCAAAGGCACAAGTCCTAGGGTGGTGAACGGTCAAAGAATTAAACATTATATCTCAGGTAATCCTATCAATGTTGAAACTAATATTATTGAGACCGTAACCCAGAGGAATATATAAGGGACACTTTCCAGAACGTTTCAGACTCTGAAAAGGAATAGGTATGTGGTACGGTAAGTAAACCGACTCCAAAAAAATTCTAATGGCAATTTTTATCCGTTTTGGAATATTTAAGAATTTTGGAAAGAAAGAAGTAGTCCGGGAAGGACACGAGGCCTCCACGAGGGTGGAGGGCGCGCCCACCCTTCCTGGGCGCCCCCTGTCTCGTGGCCACCTCATGTGCCCCTGGACTCCGTTTTCTTGCATGTTACGTATTTTGGTCGGTAAAAATTCATTATATAATCTCCCGAAGGCTTTGACCACAGTATCACGCAAATATCCTCTGTTTTCGTTTCGAGCTGTTTCTGTTACAGATTTAGAGCAATATGTCGTCTCAGATTCGGAAGGGGAGAGCTATGTGGCTGATTACCTTGCAGACCCTCAAGTCTACGGGGACTTGGGGCATGATGGCTGGACCACTAAAGAAGAGGAAGACTATGAGCCTAAGGGAAAGGAGGAGACGAGTTCAGACGAAGACAAAGCCCCATTACCTCAACCTGGGGACATGCATGTGGAGTTTAAAAAGTCAAGCCTCCCCGATAGAGCAAAGAAGCCAAAGATCAAGTTTATTCCTTTTCGTCTCTTGCAGGAAAAAAAATAGGAATTATGCAAAAGAATATTAAGTCTTGAGCAGGAGATCGATGACCTAAAGGAGCAAAATACTATACTCAAGCGTAAATTGAGGAAGAAGCCTACATCATCAACAACACCACCTCCATCACCTCCGAGGGCATAATCATATGGGTATGGGCACTCCCCTTGGCATCTGCCAATCTTGGGGTAGGTGCCCCGGTATGGTATCACCATCACACTCCTACCTTTACCGTTTTATTTAGTTCGATCCTTTTAGTAGTATCTTGATCTAGTAGATTGAAGTTTTAGTATCAAGTAGTTTTGAGTTTTGCTTTGTGATCTCTTTATGTAATCGAGTCCGTGAGCTATTTATATTAAAGATTAGTGTTGAGTCAAGGGCTTTGCTATCTTGCCATGATCTTGAGAAAGTAGAAAGAATAAAAGAGCTCATGTTGATCTTATGGATAGTAATGACTTCACACATAGAAAGTATGAGGCATAAAAGTTGTTGAGAGTTGACAAACGTAGTTTTGGTCATCGTTGCAATTAATAGGAAGTAATAAGGAAAGAGACGTTTTCACATGCAAATATATTATCATAGACATCTTTTATGATTGGGAGCACTCATTAAGTATGACATGCTAAAAGAGTTGATGTTGGACAAGGAAGACAACGTAATGGTTTATGTTTTCTCACATCTCAGTTAAAGTATATTGTCATTGATCTTCCCAACATGTTGAGCTTGCCTTTCCCCCTCATGCTAGCCAAATTCCTTGCACCAAGTAGAGATACTACTTGTGCTTCCAAATATCCTTAAACCCAGTTTTGCCATGAGAGTCCACCATACCTACCTATGGGTTGAGTAAGATCCTTCAAGTAAGTTGTCATGTTGCAGGCAATAAAAATTGCTCCCTAAATATGTATGACTTATTAGTGCAGAGAAAATAAGCTTTATACGAGCTTGTTATGGAAGCAATAAAAGCGACAGACTGCATAATAAACGTCCATATACAAGTGGCAATATAAAGTGACGTTCTTTTGCATTAAGATTTTGTGCATCCAACCCTAAAAGCACATGAGAACCTCTGCTTCCCTCTGCGAAGGGCCTATCTTTTACTTTATGTTTTTACTTTATGCTTGAGTCAAGATGATCTTCACATTTCCCTTTTTCATTTTATCCTTTGGCAAGCTCCTCGTGTTTGAAAGATCTTGATATATATATCCAATTGGATGTTAGTTAGCATGAATTATTATTGTTGACATCACCCAAAGGTGAATATGTTGGGAGGCAACACAATAAGCCCCTATCTTTCTCAGTGTCCAGTTGAGACTCCATAACCACAGGTATTGCGTGAGTGTTAGCAATTGTAGAAGACTATATGATAGTTGAGTATGTGGACTTGCTGAAAGGCTCTATTCTTGACTCTTTCTGATGTTATGATAAATTGCAATTGCTTCAATGACTGAGATTACAGTTTGTTAGTTCCCAATGAAGTTTCTGAACCATACTTGACATTGGGAATTGATCGTTACTTGAGCATAGGAAATCTTATGATAAAATCTATTTATGTTGCTGTTATGAGAATGATCATGATGCCCTCATGTCCGTATTTTATTTTTATCGACACCTCTATCTCTAAACATGTGTGTATATTTTTTGATTTCGGCTTCCGCTTGAGGACAAGCGAGGTCTAAGCTTGGGGGAGTTGATACGTCCATTTTGCATCATGCTTTTATATCGATATTTATTGCATTATGGGCTGTTATTACACATTATGTCTCAATACTTATGGATATTCTCTCTTATTTTACAAGGTTTACCATGAAGAGGGGGAATGCCGGCAGCTGGAATTCTGGCTGGAAAAGGAGCAAATATTGGAAACCTATTCTGCACAGCTCCAAAAATCCTGAAACTCCACGGAAGCTATTTTGGAATTAATAAGAATTATTGAGCGAAGAAAGCACACGAGGGGGCCCACACCCTGGCCAGGAGGGTGGGGGGCACGCCAACCCCTACTGGGCACGCCAACCCCTACTGGGCACGCCCCCTGTCTCCTGGGCCCCCTGGTGGCCCTCCGGTGCCCATCTTCTGCTATATGAAGGCTTTTACCTTGGAAAAAAAAAATCAGAGGCAAGCTTAGGGGACGAAACTCCGCCGCCACGAGGCAGAACCTTGGCGGAATCAATCTAGGGCTCCGGCGGAGCTGTTCTGTCGGGGAAACTTCCCTCCGGGAGGGGGAAATCATCACCATCGTCATCACCAACGATCCTCTCATCGGGAGGGGGTCAATCTCCATCAACATCTTCACCAGCACCATCTCCTCTCAAACCCTAGTTCATCTCTTGTATCCAATCTTGTATCCAAAACAAAGAAATTGGTACCTGTGGGTTGCTAGTAGTGTTGATTACTCTGTGTAGCATATTATTACTCCTCTGATTATGAACATGAATATGCTTTGTGAGTAGTTACGTTTGTTCCTGAGGACATGGGTGAAGTCCTGCTATTAGTAGTCATGTGAATTTGATATTCGTTCGATATTTTGATGAGATGTATGTTGTCTTTCCTCTAGTGGTGTTATGTGAACGTCGACTACATGACACTTCACCATTATTTGGGCCTAGAGGAAGGCATTGGGAAGTAATAAGTAGATGATGGGTTGCTAGAGTGACATAAGCTTAAACCCTAGTTTATGCGTTGCTTCGTAAGGGGCTGATTTGGATCCAAATGTCTAATGTTGTGGTTAGGTTTACCTTAATACTTATTTTGTAGTTGCGGATGATTGCAATAGGGGTTAATCATAAGTGGGTTGCTTGTCCAAGTAAGGGCAGTACCCAAGCACCGGTCAACCCACATATCAAATTATCAAAGTACCAAACGCGAATCATATGAGCGTGATGAAAACTAGGTTGACGATAATTCCCATGTGTCCTCGGGAGCTCTTTTCTCATTATAAGAAATTGTCCAGGCTTGTCCTTTGCTACAAAAATGATTGGGCCACCTTTCTGCACTTTATTTACTTTCATTGCTTTTACTCGTTACAATTTATCTTATCACAAAACTATCTGTTACCTACAATTTTAGTGCTTGCAGAGAAAACCTTACTGAAAACCGCTTGTCATTTCCTTCTACTCCTCGTTGGGTTCGACACTCTTACTTATCGAAAGGACTAGGATAGATCCCCTACACTTGTGGGTCATCATAGCACAATCTCTTCCTTTCGCTTCTCTCCTCTAGATCTGCACAGTGTTTTGATTGGTCAATTGGCTCTTGTGATTGATTGTGAGGTCTGATGCTATATTTTGGATCTTTCAAGGAACATTTTTGTTGTTTGGAATCTTTTTACTACAGAGCAACATTGCCTAATGTGTGGCAATTTGTCTACTGAAGTTAGATTATTGGCTGCATAAATATTTAGGTGCAATTCTTAAGAATGTGGCAAATGCAGTGGATTTGCTGCATTTAATTACTAGTGAGTCTTGTGAACTTTCGTTTAGGCAAGTTAATTGCTTTTGTGTAGACAGGCAAATACTGAACGTTTTTCTTTGTTAGATCCTTATGGCACTACATACTACAATTGTTTATTTTTATGCTTTTTCGTAGTTATAAATTTTCTATTTTTAGTTTTAGTATCCTCTGCAATTAAATTCACCATGTCATACTTTTTAGATAACTTGTGCAGTTACATGCCATTATGCATCATACACTTTGCATAGCTCAGCACTCTTCTTGTATCCGTGGATATCATGATCTATTCATGTCAAGTTTGTTTCACACATGACAAATGACACAACACCAAATAAATCGAGAAATATTCATCAACACCACAGACTCATGTCTTAGACTTTATTGGTTGAAGGAGGAAATTTCTGCGATGGAGAGAACATAAGGTGTGTAGAAAGTTCATCCTATATTTTCTTGTTCTGCACTACATCCGTCTTTATTCATTTTGCGCCATTATTGATTGGAGTTTTATCTGAACCTGAGTTTCATCCATTTGACTGTTTGCAGATCCATGAACCTTTGTTTCTGAAATCTGCCTATTCTTTCCTTTGCAATAACATGAGTTATTCTGAATTGATCATTTGATGTTACCCTAGAAGTGCCTCCATAGAAAATTAAATCTAGTTGATATTATCCTCTGATCAACTTCTGCAAACATGAGGAGCTAGTTGGTCTCGCTCCAATAATACATGGATTACCATTTGGTCTATGTGTTTAGATGAGGGTCACTATATACATCTGCAGATTAGCATTTATCATTCAGATTTTCAATTTACATTTTCAAGGTATGTGATTTGATTTATCTGGAGGTAAGTTTTGCTTTCTGTCGGTTGCAATTACTACTAGTAGAATGCCCATGCATTGTCACGGGCTTTTGAAATATGTTGCTGAAGTTATATATACATAATGCATATTAAAATTTTCATGTAGAGAATAGATAGAACAGACACAATTGAGTAATAATTGAAGTCTGCTTAACTTGCAATGATAACAAAAAGGGAATTTGATGATATATATATAGAGCGACTATCCAACTAACACTAGTAGAAAAAGGGCTATTCGAACCGGTTCGTGAGGGCCATTTGTCCCGGTTCACGAACCGGGACTAAAGGGTCGTAACTAAAGCCCTCCACCTTTAGTCCCGGTTCGATCCGGAACCGGTACAGATAGGGCTCCATGTGGCCGTAGCGGCTTGCCCAGGTAGGGGGACCTTTTGTCCCGGTTGGTGCCACGAACCGGGACCAAAAGGCCTCCACACGTCAGCAGTTTAGGGGCTGGGTTTGTTTTTTTCTGAAAGGGAGGGGGGAGGGTTTGGGGGTTTTTGTAGGGTTAATTTAGGGGTTTCATATATTGTGTTAGCTAGCTAATAGAGAGGAGTGTCCTCTCTTATCTCCGTGCTTGGTCGATGCTACGTATAGAGAGGACTCGACACACTAGCTAGCTAGTAAGCAAATGAAGGACACCATTAAGTACAGAAGATCGTCATGAACATAGAGAAGTGATCGACCTCTCCTTCTCCGATTTGATTGTAGAACTGGAAGAACTCCTCAAATGGAACTGACAACAGATCAATTCCAACGAGGTCGTGCTCCTCTTTAACCGATAGAGACAAAGTATTTTTCCCAGACTTCGTGCAGATGTCCATGTACCAATCATGGAATCTTTGCATCATCGTTGTTAGGGAAGTACCAGGTCTGATGAGAGGCTTCCCGTGCTCGAATCTGAATATGTCCACCTCCATTGTTCCAAAAATTATTGCATCGTCATCGGTCATGTAATCTCCAGGGTTGGTACCGGGAAGCACCCCCGGAAGATCAACGACGATATCGCTAGACACATTGAGCGGGGGGCACGATTTTGCTTGTTCGTCGAGCTGGGAAATTTGTTTCCCTTTTCTTCGTTCTGCTTCTGGCTATACTGCCTCCCGTTCTAGAGGCTTGACAGACGATGGACCGTATCTGTATTGCCTCCCGCCTCTGGCTGTACTGCTAGACGACGGAGCAGCCGGAGCGGCTACGGCTATCTTCTTTCGTTCGTTAAGAGGCAGAGCAGCCGAAGGCGGACTGCTATGACGTGCCGGAGCAGCCGGAGCGGCGGCGTCTGTGTTCCGCCGTCGCTTATGAGGCGGCAAAGGAGGAGGTGGGATGCTCAGACGGTCCGGAGCAGGTGGAGAAGGAGGCAGAGTACTACCGCCCTCACGCGCTGGAGCAGGAGACGGAGTGCCCTGATCACTCACCAGAGGAGGAGGAGGAGGAGGAGGAGGCGGAGGAGGTGGAGTGCCCAGCTGACTAGCAGGAGCCATGAAGTTCAGAAGCTTGATGTGCTCCTTCCGCCATAGACACGGAGTATGCATAGAAAGACCCAGCTGAGTCTCCCCATCACCTGTGGGGTGGTCAAGCTAGAGCTCCTCAAATCCCTCTGTTATTTCGTCCACCATCACAATAGCATAGCCTTGTGGAATTGGACGGCAGTGAAAAGTTACTCCGAGTGAAGGAGGGAACACAGAGCCGACAGCCGCCTTGACTTTGAGCATCCTGTTAACAAGTCAGTGATAAAATTCATGGGGTAGCTAGGACCCGTCAACAAGTCAGGCTGCTGAACAAGCTCGATGGAAGCCACGCTGCTTCTCCGCTGAGATGGCGGGGTAGCTTCTGTGGTAGCATCTTGGGAAGGATCTCGTAGCTGCTAGTTCTCAGCATCTCGTTCCTCTAGCTTTCTTACCCTTGCCTTAAGCTCCTACAGTTTGCTCTGCTCCACTTTCCTCCTCCTTTATTCTGTTTTGTAACCGCCTACGTCGGGAAACCCAACCTTCCACGGAATGGAGCCTGGCGTGCCTCGTGTTCATCCAGGGTGCTCAGGATTCCCGAGGGCCGTTGTGAGCTCGTCTTTATCTCTGTCAGGAACGAACTTCCCTTCCCGCACTTTGTTGATTGCTTTCCGAAGCTTTGTGCCGACTGTTGCATGTTGCTCGTCCGTCCAGCAGCACTTCCCTGTTTCAGGGTCCAATGTTGCACCAGCCCCGAAGAACCAAGTCCGACAACGGTCTGGCCAGTGTGATGTCTCTGGTTCGACCCCTTTAGCAATCAGGTCCTGCTCAGCCTTGTCCCACAACGGCCGGGCTTTGAGGTAGCCACCTGACCCCATGCGATGGTAATGCTCCTTCCTTGCAGCATTTATCTTGTTAGTCGTCGACATCTTCTTACTCCTCTCCGATGTCTTGTTGGCCATAAATGCGGGCCAATGATCTCTTATCTTCTCCAATCGGCCGGTGAATTCTGGAGTCTTGTCTTGGTCGACATACGTTGTTTTGAACTCATTCTTCCACCTCCTGAATAGATCTGCCATCTTCTTGAGAGAATAGGACTTGAACAATGGCTCTATAACTGGATTCTCTGGATCCTCCTCTTCCGGTACGGTGAAATTTACCTTCAGCGCTTTCCAAAGATCTACTTTCTGTCTATCTTCGACAAAAGAAACTTGAAGAATCTCTTCCTTCTTAGGCTCATTCCATAGCTCGATGCTGATCGGGATCATGTCCCTAACAAGAACCCCGCACTGAGCAGAAAATGCTTCCTTGGTCCAGAGGGGTTTAATCGGTTGGCCATCGCGTGCGATTTCTATGATCGTGAACCTTTCATCCTGGCGCAACTTTTTCTTCGGGCCTCGTTTCTTTACTGAAGTATTGCTTGATCCAGAGGGATATATAAAAGAAGAAAGAAGAGTTAATATATGTACATACCAAAACAATTAATGCACAATTAGCTAGTCAGCACAGGCTTAATATATACCTTGCCGGACTTTGCAACAGCTGATCCCGACTCCGTTCGATCACTGGAGCCGTCATCACGGTCGCTGGAGCCACCATCACAATCATGACCCTCCTCCATTGTTTGATCAACGCAGCCTGCTTCCTCTCCTTGCAGACCTTCTTCGATGTCGTTGAGAAACGACGCGACTACATCACCTCCGTCACGGATTATGTCCCCCAATATCTCTTCTCGATCGAAATCTCTTTGATGATCCATAGTTTCTGCAAATATTACATCATGGCAATTAATATACAAACATGAGAGATGGATATATCGAAGTTATCGGGGAGGGGATATATCGACAACGATGGCATATACATAGAAAAAAATGTTACCGGGGAGGGGGTATATATATCGACCCCCCCTCTTGTCGAAGTTATCAGAGAGGGGGTATATCGACCGCCTCTCTCTCATGATTGTCCGATGTTTGTGTAGTGTCAAAGGATTCAAACAAAACCATGTCTTCATCATTAGGCGAAAGTAACAGGCGCATGATGGTATGAAGCTCTCCAAAGTTATTTTGGAATGGAATCCCAGATAGGATAATTCGTTTTTTGGTACAAAGTACAGCAAGAGCCTTCCGAATATCGCTATTTGGAAGGCCAGTGCTAAAATTTGTACCAAATGGCGGATTATCCTATCCGGGACTCCGTTCCAGAATAAATTTGGAGAACCTCGTACCATCATGCCCCGGTTACTTCCGGCTAATGATGAAGCCATGGATTTCTTCAATACTTTGACACCAGGCAACCCTCTCGACCCCTCGGCGATCCTCGACCCTTTGACGACCCTCAACCCTCGGCGACCCTCGACCCCTCGACGACCCTCGACCCCTCGACCCCTCGACGACCCTTGAACCCTCGACCCTCGAACCCTAGAACCATCAAACCCTAGAACCCTCGAACCCTCGACCCTCAAACCCTTGACCCTCGACCGGTCTCGACGTCCCTCGACCCCTCTGTGGCCCTCGCGACCCTCTAGCCTAGTTTCCGACCCTTGACCCCTCAGCGATCCTCGACACCCTCGTTCCCGATAAAAAGAAGAAGAAGAAGAAGAAGAAGAAGAAGAAGAAGAAGAAGGAGAAGAAAATAAAGGAGAAGAAGAAGAAAAAATAGAAGAAAAAAAGAAGAAAAAAAAGAGGAGAAGAAGAAGGAATAGAGGAGAAGAAGAAAAATAGAAGAAAAAAAAAATCTATTTTTCTTCTTCTCCTCTATTCCTTCTTCTTCTCCTCTTTTTTTTCCATCTTCTTCCCCTTCTTATTTTTTCTCCCCTCTTCTTCCTCTCTTCTTCTTCTTCTTCTCTTCTTCTTCTCCTTCTTCCTCTTCTTTTTTTCATTTTTCCTCTCCTTCTTTTTCTTCCTTCTTCCTCTTTTCTATAAATATAAAAAGTACATACATGCATAAAAAAATACATCTAAAAACTACATATATCTAAAAAATACATACATACATACATACATATATGAACATCTAAAAACATCTAAAAATACATACATACATATGAAAATACAAACATACATATGAAAATACATACATATATGAAAAATATATATAAAAAACCGCAACGAGGCAGCGGCGGCGGCGGGGGCAGGGGCGGAGCGGTGCTCACAGAGGGAGGTGTCGGGGCAGGGGGTGCACGGCGGGACCGAGGGCGTCGGCGCGGGCAGGGGTGCGTCAGGGCGGGCAGGGCCGCGTCGGGGCAGATGTCGGCGACGAGGACG
>NC_041385.1:77893115-77913454 GCF_002162155.2 Triticum dicoccoides
GACGACGCGCGGCGCGTGCGAGTGCGGGGGCGAGGGTGTCGGCGGCGGCGAGGGCGCGGCCGAGGGCGCGTTGACGATGAGGAGGGCGGGCTCGAGGTCGGCGACGAGGGCGGCGTCGAGGCGGCAAGGTCGGGGCAGCGACGGCGTCGGGGTGATGGTGATGGCGCAGGGTGGAGCGCGGCGACGACGTCATGGCGGTGACGACGGGCGTGGGCGACGGCGACGGCGGCGACGGGGCAGAGGGCGGCGTCGGCAGCGGGAGAATGAGGAACTGAAACGAAAATTTCACAAGTCCTGCTTATATACACAGAGCATTGGTCCCGGTTCGTGGCACAAACCGGGACGAATACCCCCGTTTAGTCCCAGTTGGTGCCACCAACCAGGACCAAAGATCTCTTTTCAGCAGCCCAAAGGGCGGGAAGAAGAGGCCTTCGGTCCCGGTTGGTGGCACCAACCGGGACTAAAGGGGGGCTTTCATCCCGGTTTGTGCCACCAACCGGTACCAATGCGCCCTTTGGTACCAGTTGGTGCCACCAACTGGGACCAAAGGCCTCGTGCTGCTCATGGCCAAAACTTTATTTCCACCTTGCTAGTTGAGAGGGGCGCGCAGTGGTTTATAAGCCCCACTGCTGCACCCCTCTCAAGCTCCTCTCTATTGCAGGCTTACGAGCCTAACTGTCACTCCTATGCCTGATGGGCCTACTGGGCCTTCTGCGGGCCTGAATCCTGGCCCATGGTAGGGTTTCTAGTCGTATTCAGGACGTAGTTTCCCAGTAGGTCGCATTTTTTTATTTTCCCCAGTTTTTTTCCTTTTTTTGCATTATTTATTTTATTTTGTTTTTTGCTTTATTTTTTAGTTCCTTTTGCTTTTAGGTAATAAAAAATATAAACTTTCTGTTAGTGCCATTTGTTTTCCAATTTGAATAGTTTAAATTTGAATTTTTTGAAATTTGTGTGTGATACGTCTCCATCGTATCTACTTTTCTAAACACTTTTGCCCTTGTTTTGGACTCTAACTTGTATGATTTGAATGGAATTAACCCGGACTGACGCTGTTTTCAGCAGAACTGCCATGGTGTTGTTTTTTGTGCAGAAAATAAAAGTTCTCAGAGTGACCAGAAACTCCACGGAACACCTTAGAAAAAACAATAAAAAAATCCTCGCAAAAGATGAAGACGGAGGGGTGCGCCCCCCTACCTCGTGGGCCCCCTGGTGGCCCTCCGACAGGGAGGAAAAAAATCAGAGAGAAGAAATCATCGCGTTTTACGATACGGAGCCGCCGCCAAGCCCTAATCTCTCTCGGGAGGGCTGATCTGGAGTCCGTTCGGGGCTCCGGAGAGGGGGATTCGTCGCCATCGTCATCATCAACCATCCTCCATCACCAATTTCATGATGCTCACCGCCGTGCGTGAGTAATTGCATCGTAGGCTTGCTGGACGGTGATGGGTTGGACGAGATTTATCATGTAATCGAGTTAATTTTGTTAGGGTTTGATCCCTAGTATCCATTATGTTCTGAGATTGATGTTGCTATGACTTTGCTATGCTTAATGCTTGTCACTAGGGCCCGAGTGCCATGATTTCAGATTTGAACCTATTATGTTTTCATGAATATATGTGTGTTCTTGATCCTATCTTGCAAGTCTATAGTCACCTACTATGTGTTATGATCCGGCAACCCCGAAGTGACAATAATCGGGACCACTCCCGGTGATGACCATAGTTTGAGGAGTTCATGTATTCACTATGTGCTAATGCTTTGTTCCGGTTCTCTATTAAAAGGAGGCCTTAATATCCCTTAGTTTCCAATAGGACCCCGCTGCCATGGGAGGGTAGGACAAAAGATGTCATGCAAGTTCTTTTCCATAAGCACGTATGACTATATACGGAATACATGCCTACATTACATTGATGAACTGGAGCTAGTTATGTGTCACCCTATGTTATGACTGTTACATGACGAACCACATCCGGCATAATTATCCGTCGCTAATCTGATGCCTACGAGTTTTCCATATACTGGTTCTCGCTTATTTACTTT
Organism: Triticum dicoccoides; assembly: GCF_002162155.2. Lineage (NCBI taxonomy): Eukaryota > Viridiplantae > Streptophyta > Magnoliopsida > Poales > Poaceae > Triticum > Triticum dicoccoides. The sequence continues at coordinate 77,895,156 of NC_041385.1, forward strand.
TCCGTTGCTACTGTTACAATCACTACAAAATACCAAAAACATTACTTTTGCTGTCTTTACTTTTGTTACAGTTACCACCACTATCATATTACTTTGCTACTAAACACTTTGCTGCAGATACTAAGTTTCCAGGTGTGGTTGAATTGACAACTCAACTGCTAATACTTGAGAATATTCTTTGGCTCCCCTTGTGTCAAATCAATAAATTTGGGTTGAATACTCTACCCTCGAACTGTTGCGATCCCCTATACTTGTGGGTTATCAAGACCTTTTTCTGGCGCCGTTGCTGGGGAGCATAGCTCTATTCTTTGAGTCACTTGGGATTTATATCTGCTGGACACTATGAAGAACTTGAAAGATGATCGAAGTACTATTTTTCCCTCAACTACGAGGGGAGGTAAGGAACTGCCATCTAGCATTGCACTAGATTCTCCTTCTGTTATAAGTAAGCTTGCGACACCTAAACCTGCTACTGCTATGAATTCTGATATGTCGCATGTTATTGATGATGCCACTTCTGCTCTACATGACACTTATGATGAAACTACTTCTATGCTTGATACTATTATGCCCCTTGGTGAATTTCTTGATGAGCAAATTGCTAGGTCTAGAGAAAGAGAAATTATTGAACCTGAATACGATGATGTTAGTGATGATGAAAATATGCCTGCTATTCCTGAGGGTTATCTTTTTGATGCAGAATCAGCTATCCTTGCTTGCCAGGATAGATATGAACTTAAGAGGTTTCTAGTTAAATGGAGTAAAGAATCTTTTAGAGATAGGATGAAACCCGATCCTGCTTTTGCTACTTCACCTATTTGTGTTCCCGATCAGGATTATTATGATTTTTCTTTTGATCCAGATATAATTACTTTGGTTGAATCTAATCCTTTTTATGGCTATGAATCTGAAACTGTTGTGGCACATCTTACTAAGTTAAATGAGAGATCGCGCTACCTTTATTTACTCAAAATATTTCCGCTCTCATTAAAGGGTGATGCTAAGATATGGTTTAATTCTCTTGATCCTGGTTGTGTGCAAAGTCCCCAGAATATGATTTATTACTTCTCTGCTAAATATTTCCCTGCTCATAAGAAACAAGCTGCTTTGAGGGAAATATACAACTTTGTGCAAATTGAAGAAGAGAGTCTCCCACAAGCTTGGGGGAGGCTTTTCAAGTTACTTAATGCTTTGCCTGATCATCCTCTTAAGAAACCTGAAATATTTGATATCTTTTATAATGGACTAACTGATGCTTCCACAGATTTTCTGGATAGTTGTGCTGGTTCTCTTTTCAGGGAAAGAACACCGGATGAAGCTGAAATTCTATTGAATAATATGTTGGCAAATGAAAATAATGGGGCACCTCCCGAGCCACCTCCTGAGCCAGTTCCAGAGCCAACTACCGAGCCTATTCCTAAACCAACTCCGAGGAAGAGAGGTATTCTACTTCTCGGTCCCGAAGATATGCAAGAGGCAAAGAAATCTATGAAAGTAAAAGGTATTAAAGCTGAAGATGTTAAGAATTTACCTCCTATTGAAGAAATACATGGTCTTAATTTACCGCCTGTTGAAGAAGTATATGATCTCAATTACTTATTTACTGAAGAAACTCCCGATATCCCGACACAGGTAGTAAAGGTAAATTCTTTCTATAGATATGATAAAGCTGAAGTCCCTCCTAATAAAATTGCTAGTCAGTGCTTGGATGAGTTTGATGACTTTATGTTTAAGCAAGATGATTTTAATGCTTATTTTGGTAGACAATTAAAACAGAATACCTTTATGATTAAACGCTTGGGTGATTATATGGCTGATATTAGAGGTGAACTTAAACTTGTTAGCAAACATGCTTCTATGGTTACCACTCAAGTAGAACAAGTGCTTAAAGCTCAAAAAGAAGTGCTTGATGAAATGAATAGTAAGAAAAATGATTATGCTGTTAGAGTGGCTACTAGAACTGGTAGAATGACTCAGGAACCTTTGTATCCTGAAGGCCACCCTAAGAGAATCAAGCAAGATTCTTAGAGAAATAATATTGATGTACCTAGTTCTTCTAAGAGGAAGAAAAAGAAAAATGATAGGACTTTGCAAACTTCTAGTGAACCTACTGCTGAACCACCTGAGAATCCAAATGATATCTCTGTTTCTGATGCTGAAACACAATCAGGTGATGAACATGAACCTAGTGATAATGTTAATGATAATGTTCATGTTTATGCTCAACCTAGTAATGATAATAATGTAGAAGTTGAACCTGCTGTTGATCTTGATAACCCACAATCAACGAATCAACGTTATGATAAAAGAGACTTTGTTGCTAGGAAACATGGTAAAGAAAGGGAACCATGGGTTCAGAAAAACCCATGCCTTTTCCTCTGAAACCATCCAAGAAGAAGGATGATGAGGATTTTGAGCGCTTTGCTGAAATGATTAGACCCATCTTTTTGCGTATGCGATTAACTGATGTGCTCAAAACAAATCCTTATGCTAAGTATATGAAGGATATCATTACTAATAAAAGAAAAATACCTGAAGCTGAAATTTCCACCATGCTTGCTAATTATACTTTTAAGGGTGGAATACCAAAGAAACTTGGAGATCCAGGAGTACCTACTATACCTTGCTCCATTAAGAGAAATTATGTTAAAACTGCTTTATGTGATCTTGGAGCCGGTGTCAGTGTTATGCCTCTCTGTTTCTATTGTAGACTTGATTTGAATAAGTTGACACCTACTGAAATATCTTTGCAAATGGCTGATAAATCAACTGCTATACCTGTCGGTATTTGTGAGGATGTGCCTGTTGTGGTTGCAAACGTTACTATTTTAAAGGACTTTGTTATTCTTGATATTCCCGAGGATGATAGTATGTCTATTATTCTTGGAAGACCTTTCCTTAATACTACGGGGGCTGTTATTGATTGCACCAAAGGCAATGTCACTTTTCATGTTAATGGCAATGAGCACACGGTGCATTTTCCGAGGAGACAACCTCAAGTTTATAGTATCAACTCTATTGGAAAAATTCCATCAATTATATTTGGAGGTTTTGAATTTCCTCTCCTTATTGTCAAGAAAAAGTAGGATATTCTTATTGTTGGGGATTTTCATATCCCCATTGAGGTAACTTAGTGTTATTCGAAATTTCTCCAGTTCTGTGATTATTCGGAATGAGTTTGTTAACAAGACTTGATCAACCTTGTTAGTGGGTTCATTTTGATGATCACGAGATGGATGAAACTAGAAGAACAACCTTCTGTACCCTCTTTATATTTTCTGTTATTTAGTAGAAATAAAGTAAAATAGTTTTTTTCCATCTGTTTCCTGACTTATCAGTGCAATATAAAAATATACCAAAAATAAAAGTCCTCAGAATGCCATGCCAATTTAATATGATTTTTTCGGGAATATTTGAGGATTTACTGTGCAAAAATTACCGCGAGGGGAGTTGCCACCTGGTCACGAGGGTGGAGGGCGCGTCCTACCCCCCTGGGCGCGCCCCCTGCCTCGTGGGCCCATGGTGGCCCTCCTCCACTTATTCCTGCACCCATATTCTTCCTCTGCCTCACACAAACACGAAAAACCAACTCAAGCACGAGTTCCAGCCCCCGTTGCTGTGATTTTCGATCTCCTTGCTCAAAGCACCTCTTGCAAAACTGCTTGGGGAGATTGTTCCTTGGTATGTGACTCCTCCATTGGTCCAATTAGTTTTTGTTCTAGTGCTTTATTCATTGCAAATTTGTGCTGCATAGGTGACCATGTTCTTGAGCTTGCATGTCAAATTTATATGGTTCCAAGTAGTTCCAATGCTTTATATAGGCTCTAGGCACTTGTGGGAGTTGTTACTATCAATTTTATTTAAGTTGGTTCACTTTTATTTGAAGTTACTAAAATTTTCAGATTTTTCAGAAATAATGAAGAAATTTTTGAGGGGCTCGTTGAGCCGAAGTTCTAAGGAAAAACAAAAGGAAGAAGAGGAGAAGCCCAAATTCAATTTGCCCCGCACCGCGGAGGTCCAACCATGTGAATGGCCTTCCGATGACTTCTTGAGGAGAGCTGGGATTTATGAAGATTTCTATTTATTGATTGAGAATGCTAGCCTCACCAACTTCCTCCATGACCAACGTCATCAGTATCTCTTACTCACAAATACTTTTATGCAGAACTTCTACTTTTTCCCTAAGAAATCACCTCCAACAGTAGAGTTTCATTTATATGACGTTGTTAAAGAGATGACATTAGCTGAATTCTGCGAGGTTTGCGGAATACCCTTTGAGGGCACCTTAGATGAACCCCACCGTAACGAAGTAGAATCTATTATTAATACCATCACGGTGGGAGAAACCAGGAAGGTTTCTGATGCACGGATCACTAGCATACATTTTCCTGTTTTACGCTACTTTGGCTTATTTGCTAGTCGTTGCTTGATTGGACGCGGGAACTGTGGGAACCTTAGTATTCCTGATATTGTTATTTTGTTCCATGGGTTATACCGCAATAACTCTGTTAGTATGGGTGCAATTGTTGCTAGATGGTTAAGTCTGAACCGTACTAAGGGCCCCATCTTTGGAGGCATTTATGCTTCACGCCTTGCTGAACATTTTGAGATACCTATTAGGCATGAGGAGAAACAAGAAACAGCGCTGCCCCGTGTTTATTTAGATTATAAGAGTATGATAGCGCATGATTTTCTTGTTAAGAGTCGCGAAGGGGAGCTCAAATATAAATTATACTTTGATAAACATCACCCTGAAATTGTTACTTTGCCTGCTCCTTCTTTGTTTAACTTGTCTGCAAAACCTCACATCGTTCCGTGGTCGGCTGTTCAAGCCTATCAGAATCCTGCACCAGCCCCGGAACCGGAACCACAAGATGAGCCTCCATGACTATCTGTTTATTCTTGGGTTCCAGAGGAGGCTGCCAGCCAGTGGCAGCCGGAGCCTTCTTCGTCGCAGTATGACCCCAGCTTCACCTACGGGTATCCGCCAGGCTATCCCTGGCAATAGACCAACTTAGGCCAAAAGCCTAAGCTTGGGGGAGTACGTATTTCCCACCGACATTACATTCATGTTCACACACACTCATTGCTAGATGTCGGTGCTCATACTCTTTCACTGTAATATCCATGCTAGTTTACTTTCTTTTTCCTGCTTTCTTCTTGTGTGTTTGATAAATCTTAAGAAAAACCAAAAAATTAGCTAGTTTAATTTCTTTAAATGAAAACCCAAAAAGATTTCCCGTTCTCCTTTTACTTGTTGGGAGCTTTCCCGTGTAAATAGTTTTTATTTCTTTTCTTTTCTTTGGGGGTCGAGAAGACCATATTGAAAATGCTTAGTGGCTCTTACATGCATGATTGTTTATTTAACTTAGAGTCCATATTACTTGTCTTCTCTCTTGAGTTGAATGCTTGCAGATTTCAGCTTAGTCCAATGCATGTGCACTATTATTATTATACTCACCGTTCGGTCGTGCAAGTGAAAGGCAATACTGATGATATATGATGAACTTATTGGGATGAGAAAAGCTGGTATGAACTTGACCTCTCTTGTTTTTGTAAATATGATGATTTATCGTTCCTGATTCAGCTATTATGAAATAAACATATTTGCAATGACATTTAGAAATTATAGTTGCTTGTACCATACTTGATTAGCTATGAGTTATAATGGTTTACCTTGCGTGCCAACATGCTATTAGAATGATTATGATGTGGAATGATGGGATGATGTCCTCCTTTGAATGTATTAAGTGACTAGACTTGGCACATGTTCACGCATGTAGTTGAATCAAATCAACATAGCCTTCATGATATTTATGTTCATGGTGGATTATATCCTACTCATGTTTGTATTCGGTGTAAATTAATTTTAATGCATGTTTACGACTGTTGTCGCTCTCTCAGCTGGTTGCTTCCCAGTCTTTTGCTAGCCTTCACCTGTACTAAGCGGGAATACTGCTTGTGCATCCGAACTCCTTAAACCCCAAGTTGTTCCATATGAGTCCACTATACCTACCTATATGCGGTATTTACCTGCCGTTCCAAGTAAATTTGTATGTGCCAAACTCTAAACCTTAAAATAAACATTCTGTCTTGCATGCTCGAATAGCTCATGTGTCAACTAGAGCTGCCCTTATCTTCCGTGTTAGGTGGGTTATTCTCACGAGGAGTGGTGTGACGCCCGGATAATTAAGCTACAGTAAACCCTCGTTAATGGTGCCATGTCATCACATTACTGTTGCTAATCCTCGGTTGATCCAAGTCACAATCCAAATTCAAATTTAAAATAAAAGTCCAAGATTCAAATTTCTCAAACATGAAAACAAAATGTTCAAAGTCTTGTAAATAATCTCTGGATATTTTTCCTGTTGAAACCCATATTTTATAAATTATTTAAATGCCCTTAAATGAATAAAACAGGGGTCAAAATAATATTTTTAAATCACTTTTAAATTTATAAAAATTCTAAGGCTTTCCAACTGCTTCTTAAACTTCTTGAGGCAGTGCTAAATACTACATAATAATTATTGAGACAAGTTACACATTTTACAAAAGTCTTTTGGAGCAAAAAGAAAATGCAAAATAGAAAATACAAAAGGAAAACTCCCCTGACTGCCTTTGGGCCTCGGCTAACTGGCCGGCCCAGTCGACCACCCACTCGGGCCAGCCCACCAGCGCCACCTCCCTCCTTCCTCTGTTCACGGGGGGAGACGTGGGCACCGGCGATGGCCGCCACGGCCGAGGGCGATGCCGTGGCGCCCATCCACCGCGCCCTCCTCCTATATCTACTCAGAGCCCTCCCCCGAAACCCTAACGCCCCTGCCTCTCCCACTTCACCCCTCGGTCTCCCTCTCTGCCTCCCCTCCTCAGATCCCCCTCTCCTTCCCGAGCTCCGCCATGGACGCGTCGCCGGCGTAGCCGTCTCCGCTGCCCTCCCTGCTTCCGGAGACCGCGCCAGGGGCACCGTCTTCGTCGCCTACTTCGACTACGTGTGCGAGCTCGGGCCGAAAGCCACCCGTGTGCCCGCTGCCTCCCCGTCCTCAACCTCCGTCCGCCCGGGATCGTCGCCGCCTTCTTCGACTCCGGCCACCACCCCTGCGCTCCTAAGCTCCCGCCGGCCACTGTGTGCCTCAACGTGAGCCTCCTTCCCCACTCTCCCCCTCTTTTGTCTGTCGTCGTAGCCGCCGCACCCGCACTCCGGCCGTCGCCAAACTCGAAGCCGCCGTTGCTATCGTCGACACTGCTCCCGCCACTGCAGCTGCTGTTGCCGCCTTCGGTCACAGCTGCACGCGCTTGCCCGCACCCGCGAGCGCTCTCTGCCGCTGGCGCGTGCCCGTCCCGCTGCTTCCCCCTGCAGCCCTCCGCCTGTCGCACCCCCTGCCACTGCTGATGCGGCTGGCCGCAATGCCCGGCCGCGCCCATTACCCTGCCTGCAGCCACCTGCGCCCGTCGCCGCTGCCGCTTGTGCTGCCTGCTGCTATTGCGCTGCTACTCTGCTGAATCTACTACTACTTGAGGCTACTGTAGCTATATGGCTAGCTTTAGGAATTTTGCACTAACTAACCCCCTAAACAGCCCCTAATCAGCGGTTAAACAATTGTTAATATGTGTAAAAATAATATGAGTACGTAGTACACTTGGCAAGGCTCAAATGTTCCCACTAGATCAAATCCTTTCGATGCATGGATTAAATCCTACAAAAATGACTAAATGCTATCTTCTGATAACAAAGAACAGGTTTAACCCCTAGCATAGTGAATTACGTGCTGTGTGTGTGGGGGGTTTAATTAGACCAGGACTAGTTTAATACTAACTAGTATTCTAGCAAATGACATGTGGGTCCCTCCTATCTAAATCAATTTAGTTAAAACAAATAGCTGCTAGTCAATGACACCTGGACCCCACCTTCCCTGTTGACTAGGTCACCTTAGTCAAGAGGTCCCACATGTCAGCTTCGGTAGCCCCTGTTGTGTACACTTCAGTGTGTACACATAGCATTTTGCTATTATTTTTCGATTTAATAAGAAATTCCAAAAAATACCGAAAACTTTAGAAATTAATATAAAATAATCCGTAACTCGGATGAAAAAAATTTATACATGAAAGTTGCTCAGAACGACGAGACGAATCCGGATACGTGGTCCGTTCATCTGCCACACGTCTCTAGCATAGCGAACCTGCAAACTTTCTCTGGTTCATCTGTCTGACAGACGTTCGGGACCGGGAAAGCTTTCCCGGATGTTTCCCCCTTCGCCAGTAGCGCGTAGCACTACGTTAGAACACATCTAGCCCCGCTTATAATCATGTTGTGCATATGTTTGCGTGTACTTACTGTTTCTTCCCCCTCTTCTCTCCGGTAGACCCCGAGACCGCTGCTGATGCCCCTGTGATCGACTACGTGGACGACGACCCTCCTTGTCTGAGCAACCAGGCAAGCCCCCCCTTTGATCATCCCGATATCGCCATTCTATACTCTCATGCTTGCATTAGATTTTGCTACTGTTATTGTTTGCTCCTATTCTGATGCATAGCCTGCTTTTGTACCTGCTTATTGTTAGCTACCTGCTTATCCTAAACTACTTAGTATAGGTTGGTTAGTGATCCATCAGTGACCCCCAGTACTTGTCCTTGTTGCCCCTGCTTCATCATCGATGCCTCGATCGACGTGATCGATGACCAGAGCCTGACACCTCACATCACATTACGCCCCTTTTGTTGCTCGACTCTACAGAGCTACTATCGAGTGCCGAGGGTGATCCCTCATAACGCACTCCTGATGATAATTCTGTAGTGTAGCTATTCGGTCGTGGTTATCGAGGGTGATTTCCTCTTTCGCCATTCCCGATACGGCTCTGTCGTTCAACACCTCAAGAGTGAACCTCGAGGGTGGTTCCTCTTACGTTCACCTTGATGATTACATCGAGTGGAATCCTCCGGGGGTGATTCCTCGGGTTTTCCCCTTGATGTCTAGACACACGGTTACAATGACTTTACTTGAGACCTTGGTGGAAGTCGGGCGGGCCCGAAGAGCACCCGCAAGATGGTTACGAGGCACGGCCGGGCCGGCAGGCCGCCCTTGAGTGGGCTGGGCTAGCCCTTGCCGTATTTCCTCGAGACGGGGCGACGGGGTCACCTTATCGTGAGTTTCTTCTCGTCTCCGCAAGATAATAATACACTATGGTTTGGGTATTTGTTCTGAATTGGCCTTTGGCCTTTGCGCACCAACCACCACGTGAGAATAGTTATGAGCCTCGGCGTCGTGGTATCAGCCGAAGCTTTGTCAGACGTCCAGTTCAGCAGTGCGGCACGGCTGGGCCGGCACCATCCTGTAGTGGTGGAGCCTGGACCCGCCCTGCGCGCAACGATTCGGAGTGCAACGGGCGATGGGCCCAGACCCCGGAGTGCTTAGGAGGTAGACCGGCGGGGACCTCTCTGCTGAGCCTAGGTCGGGCTGCGACGTGTTGATCTTCCGAGGCCGGGCATTGACCCCAGAAAGGTGTGTCCGGCCAACGTGATCGAGCGTGTTGGCAAACGTGGTGCACCCCTGCAGGGAAGATTATCTATTAATAGCCGTGTCTACGGTAACGGACGTTCAAACTTATATCCTGATCTAATACAACTACAAATGGATACTTGAATATGTGGCTCCGGGATTGCTTTCTCGCAGGGAGTCGAGGAAGGATCTCTGGGCGTTGATACTACAACATGTTTGTTAAATATAAACTGCTATTCTTTACTCTTCTACATGCTGCAAGATGCTTGGAGCTGCGTGAAGATGCTAGTCTTCGACAGGCTAGGCCTTCCCCTCTATTCTGGCATTCTGTAGTTCAGTCCATAGATACATCCCTTCCATTTGATACCAATGCATACTTAGTATAGATCTGATGCTTGCGAGTACTTTGGATGAGTACTCACAGTTGCTTTGCTCCCCTTTTCCCCCTTCCTTCTTCTTTCCGGTTGATGCAACCAGATGGTGGATCCCTGGAGCCAGATGCCACCGCCGATGGATGCTGCTACGTGAAGACCGCCGACGGCCAGGAGTAGTTAGGAGGTCCCAGGCAGGAGGCCTTGCCTCTTCGATCGTTGTTGCTTTTGTGCTAGCCTTCTTAAGGCACCCTTGTTTAACTCATGTCTGTACTCAGATATTGTTGCTTCCGCTGACTCTTGTGTATCGAGCTTGTATTCGAGCCCTCGAGGCCCCTGGCTTGTAATATAAAGCTTGTATTATTTTTTGATTCATGTCTAGAGTTGTGTTGTGATATCTTCCCGTGAGTCCCTGATCTTGATCGTACATATTTGCATGTATGATTAGTGTACGATTGAATCGGGGGCGTCACAAGTGGACTCCGCTCCTCATTCACGAGAAAATGGCTGGTATCCGGGATGCCCAGTCCCATGCTTTATGCAAACTAAATCAAAATAACTGCAAACAAAACTCCCCCTGGGACCCGTTGAATGTTGGAGGCACTCGTTGTTTCGAGCAAGCCATGGATTGATGCTTGTGGAGGAGGGGGAGTATAAACTTTACCATTCTGTTTGGGAACCACCTATAATCTGTTTAGCATGGAAGATATCGTCGTCTTTTAGTTGTTATGTTGACAATGAGAGTATGCCGCTCAAAATATAATTTATCTCTATTTCAAAACCGAGTTCTGGCACCTCTACAAATCCCTGCTTCCCTCTACGAAGGGCCTATCTATTTACTTTTATGTTGAGTCATCACCCTTCTTATTAAAAAGCACCCGCTGGAGAGCACACTGTCGTTTGCATTCATTACTATTGGTTTATATTGGGTATGACTTGACTGGATCTCTTTTTACCATGAATTACAATGTTTAGTCAGTCCTTGATCTTTAAAGGTGCTCTGCATTTATGTTTTGCGGTCTCAGAAAGGGATAGCGAGATACCATTTTGTTATATCATGTTATGATTATTTTGAGAAAGTGTTATCATCCGAGTTTTATTATTATGGCTCGCTAGCTGATTATGCTATTGATATGAGTAAATGTGAGACCTACGTGTTATGGTGAGTATGGTTAGTTCATAATATTGGCTGAAACTTGAATGCTGGCTTTTCATGTTTACAACAACAAGAGCAAACAGAGTTTGTAAAAGTTTTTCTTTTTTCTCTTTCAGTTTGTCAACTAAATTGCTTGAGGACAAGCAAGGGTTTAAGCTTGGGGGAGTTAATACGTCTCCGTCGTATCTACTTTTTCAAACACTTTTGCCCTTGTTTTGGACTCTAACTTGTATGATTTGAATGGAACTAACCCGGACTAACGCTGTTTTCAGCAGAACTGCCATGGTGTTGTTTTTTGTGAAGAAAATAAAAGTTCTCGGAATGACCTGAAACTCCACGGAACACCTTAGAAAAAACAATAAAAAATCCTCGCAAAAGATGAAGACCAGGGGGCCCACACCCTGTCCACGAGGGTGGGGGGCGCCCCCTGGGCTCGCCCCCTACCTCGTGGGCCCCCTGGTGGCCCTCAGGCGCCAACTCCAACTCCATATATTGGCTTTCACGGAGAAAAAAATCAGAGAGAAGAAATCATCGCGTTTTACGATATGGAGCCGCCGCCAAGCCCTAATCTCTCTCGGGAGGGCTGATTTGGAGTCCGTTCGGGGCTCCAGAGAGGGGGATTCGTCGCCGTCGTCATCATCAACCATCCTCCATCACCAATTTCATGATGCTCACCGCCGTGCGTGAGTAATTGCATCGTAGGCTTGCTGGACGGTGATGGGTTGGATGAGATTTATCATGTAATCGAGTTAGTTTTGTTAGGGTTTGATCCCTAGTATCTATTATGTTCTGAGATTGATGTTGCTATGACTTTGCTATGCTTAATGCTTGTCACTAGGGCCCGAGTGCCATGATTTCAGATCTGAACCTATTATGTTTTCATGAATATATGTGTGTTTTTGATCCTATCTTGCAAGTCTATAGTCACCTACTATGTGTTATGATCCGGCAACCTTGAAGTGACAATAATCGGGACCACTCCCGGTGATGACCATAGTTGGAGGAGTTCATGTATTCACTATGTGCTAATGCTTTGTTCCGATTCTCTATTAAAAGGAGGCCTTAATATCCCTTAGTTTTCAATAGGACCCCGCTGCCACGGGAGGGTAGGACAAAAGATGTCATGCAAGTTCTTTTCCATAAGCACGTATTACTATATACGGAATACATGCCTACATTACATTGATGAACTGGAGCTAGTTCTGTGTCACCCTACGTTATGACTATTACATGACGAACCACATCCGGCATAATTATCCATCGCTAATCCAGTGCCTACGAGTTTTCCATATACTGGTTCTCGCTTATTTACTTTTCCGTTGCTACTGTTACAATCACTACAAAATACCAAAAACATTACTTTTGCTGTCTTTAGTTTTGTTACCGTTACCACCACTATCATATTACTTTGCTACTAAACACTTTGCTGCAGATACTAAGTTTCCAGGTGTGGTTGAATTGACAACTCATCTGCTAATACTTGAGAATATTCTTTGGCTCCCCTTGTGTCGAATCAATAAATTTGGGTTGAATACTCTACCCTCGAAAACTGTTGCGATCCCCTATACTTGTGGGTTATCACTGTGAATCACTAGTTTTTGAATAACTTTACTATAAACATAGATTTTTGAGTGATTCTTTTTCCTGCTATTTAATATTACTGTGTTTTATCATTATATTCAAAAACATATTTTGTTATTTTAGTTTCTAACACAAAAATTCTTTATGATAATTCTTTTTGCTATTAAAGTTTCTAACAAAAAAATTCTTTATGAAAATTCTTTTTTGCTTTTAATGTTTTGAACAGAAAATACTTTGATCATAACAGAATATTTTAATTGATTATTTTTAGTTCATTCTTTTTGCTTTTAGTTCATTCTTTTTGCTATTAGTTCATTCTTTTTGCTATTTGTTCATTATTTGAGCTAAATGACCCTTAAATTTAAAAGCACTACAAATGAACTCTGAAAAGGTTGAAAGTTGGCATGGTATCATCATTTCACCCACATAGCATGTGCTAAAAACTGGATATAAAACAGACAATCTCTTTGGAAGTATCAGGGTTTCGGACGAAAACCCATCTATTACAAAGGGATTTCATTTGTTCAAATGTAACTACAGTGATATTGTACATCAAAGGCATCATCATAATAGTTGTTGATAGAAAGTCTTCATTTTTTCTTCGCTTGTGTTCTTTGCTTATTGCGCCGTAAGCATGGGTAATCTTCATCGTTTAACAGGATGCTTGGGCCAGCCTTGACTTTGAAGAGAGGAATTTCATGAAACTTTTCATAATCTTCAGACACATCTGTCTTGCCCTCCAATCCCACAATGTCTCTTTTTCCTGAAAGAACTATGTGGTGCTTTGGCTCATCGTATGATGTATCCGCTTCCTTATATTTTCTTTTTCTCGGTTTGGTAGACATGTCCTTCACATAGAAAACCTGCGCAACATCATTGGCTAGGACGAATGGCTCTTCTGTGTACCCCAGATTGTTCAGATCCACTGATGTCATTCCGTACTATGGGTCTACCTGTACCCCGCCTCCTGACAGATTGACCCATTTGCACTTAAACAAAGGGACCTTAATATCATTTCCATAGTCAAGTTTCCATATGTCCACTATGTAACCATAATATGTGTCCTTTTCCCTATTGGTTGCTGCATCAAAGCGGACACCACTGTTTTGGTTGGTGCTCTTTTGATCTTGGGCGATCGTGTAAAATGTATTCCCATTTATCTCGTACCCTTTGTAGGTCATTATAGTCGAAGATGGTTCCCTCGCCAACGAGTACAGGTCATCGGAAACAGTGTTGTCACACCTGAGACGTGTTTGGAACCAACTGCCGAAACTTCTGATGTGTTCACATGTAATCCAGTCCTCACACTGGTCCGGGTGTTTGGAGCGTAGAATGTTCTTGTGTTCATCGACATACGGGGTCACCAAGGTAGAATTCTATAGAACCGTGTAGTGTGCTTGAGACCAAGAATGCCCGTCCCTACATACTATTGAGTCCCCTCCTAGCGTGCCTTTTCCACCCAGTCTCCCCTCATACCGCGATTGAGGGAGACCTATCTTCTTAAGGTTAGGAATGAAGTCAACACAAACCCAATGACATCTTCTGTTTGATGGCCCATGGAGATGCTTCCTTCTAGCCTAGCGCGGTTATGGGCATATTTCTTTAGGACTCCCATGAACCTCTCAAAGGGGAACATATTGTGTAGAAATACAGGGCCCAGAATGACAATCTCGTCGACTAGATGAACTAGGACGTGCGTCATGATATTGAAGAAAGATGGTGGGAACACCAACTCGAAACTGACAATACATTGCGCCACATCACTCCTTAACCTTGGTAGGATTTCTGGATCGATCACCTTCTGAGAGATTACATTGAGGAATGAACATAGCTTCACAATGGCTAATCGAACGTTTGTCGGTAGAAGCCCCCTCAATGCAATCGGAAGCAGTTGTGTCATAATCACGTGGCAGTCATGAAACTTTAGGTTCTAGAACTTTTTCTCTGGCATATTTATTATTCCCGTTATATTCGACGAGAAGCCAGACGGGACCTTCATACTGAGCAGGCATTCAAATAAGATTTCCTGCTCTTATTTGGTAAGAGCGTAGCTGGCAGGACCTTCATACTGCTTTGGAGGCAAGCCGTCTTTTTTGTGCAAACGTTGCAGGTCCTCCCGTGCCTCTGCTGTATCTTTTGTCTTCCCATACACACCCAAGAAGCCTAGCAGGTTCATGCAAAGGTTCTTCGTCACGTGCATCACGTCAACCGAAGAGCGGACCTCTAGGTCTTTCCAGTAGGGTAGGTCCCAAAATATAGATTTCTTCTTCCACATGGGTGTGTGTCCCTCAGCGTCATTCAGAACAGATAGTCCGCCGGGACCCTTTTCGAAGATTACATTTAAATCATTGACCATAGCAAGTACGTGATCACCGGTACACATGGCGGGCTTCTTCCGGTGATCTGCCTCGCCTTTGAAGTGCTTGCCTTTCTTTCGACATTGATGGTTGGTTCGAAGGAATCAACGATGCCCCAGGTAAACATTCTTCCTGCACTTGTCCAGGTATATACTTTTGGTGTCATCTAAACAGTGTGTGCATGCATGGTATCCCTTGCTTGTCTGTCTTGAAAGGTTACTGAGAGCAGGCCAATCATTGATGGTGACAAACAGCAACGCATGCCGGTCAAATTCCTCCTGTTTGTGCTCATCCACACACGTACACCTTTTCCAGTTCACAGCTGTAAAAGTTCTTCAACTAATGGCCTTAGGTACACATCAATGTCATTGCTGGGTTGCTTAGGGCCTTGGATGAGAACTGGCATCATAATGAACTTCCGCTTCATGCACAGCCAAGGAGGAAGGTTATAGATACATAGAGTCACGGGCCAGGTGCTGTGATTGCTGCTCTGCTCCCCGAAAGGATTAATGCCATCCGCGCTTAAACCAAACCATACGTTCCTTGCGTCACCTTCAAACTCCTTCGAGTACTTTCTCTCAATTTTTCTTCACTGCGACCCGTCATCGGGTGCTCTCAACTTCCCGTCTTTCTTACGGTCATCTCTGTGCCATCGCATCGACTTGGCATGCTCTTTGTTTCTGAACAGGCATTTCAACCGTGGTATTATAGGAGCATACCACATCACCTTGGCAGGGACCCTATTCCGGGGGCGCTCGCCGTCAACATCACCAGGGTCATCTCGTCTGATCTTATACCACAATGCACCGCATATCGGGCATGCGTTCAAATCCTTGTACGCACCACGGTACAGGATGCAGTCATTAGGGCATGCATGTATCTTCTGCACCTCCAATCGTAGAGGGCAAACAACCTTCTTTGCTGCATACATACTATCGGGTAATTCGTTATCCTTTGGAAGCTTCTTCTTCAATATTTTCAGTAGCTTCTCAAATCCTTTGTCAGGCACAACATTCTCTGCCTTCCACTGCAGCAATCCTAGTACAATACTGAGCTTTGTGTTGCCATCTTCACAATTGTGGTACAAACCTTTTTTGTGATCCTCTAGCATGCGATCGAACTTCACCTTCTCCTTTTGACTTTCACACTGACTCCTTGCATCAACAATGACCCGGCGGAGATCATCATCGGGCACATCGTCTGGTTCCTCTTGATCTTCAACAGCTTCCCCCGTTGCAGCATCACCGTATTCGGGGGGCACATAGTTCTCATTGTCATCTTCTTCTTCGCTGTCTTCCATCATAACCCCTATTTCTCCGTGCTTGGTCCAAACATTATAGTGTGGCATGAAACCCTTATAAAGCAGGTGGGTGTGAATGATTTTCGAGTTAGATTAAGACTTCATATTCCCACATATAGGGCATGGACAACACATAAAACCATTCTTCTTGTTTGCCTCAGCCACTTCGAGAAAATCATGCACGCCCTTAATGTACTCGGAGGTGTGTTTGTCACCATACATCCATTGCCGGTTCATCTGCGTGCATTATATATAATTAAGTGTGTCAAAAACCATTACAGAACATCATGAATAGATAATTAAGTGACCAAATTAATAGAAGTTAATCATCACATTAAAACCAAAGTACATACATAGTTCTCATCTAACAACATATAGCTCTCCAGAGCATCTAATTAATTAAATCATACATAGAAACTATGTAAAACATTTCAATGCCAAAACAAATGCGATCATAATCGCAACCAAGGTAATAATTGATCCAATGACATAATGATACCAAGCCTCGGTATGAATGACATACTTTCTAATCTTTCTAATCTTCAAGCGCATTGCATCCATCTTGTTCTTGTGATCATCGACGACATCCGCAACATGCAACTCCAATATCATCTTCTCCTCCTCAATTTTTTTAGTTTTTCCTTCAAGAAATTGTTTTCTTCTTTAACTAAATTTAACCTCTTGACAATAGGGTCGGTTGGAATTTCCGGTTCACATACCTCCTAGATAAATAAAATCTATGTCACGTTGGTCGGCATAATTGTCATAAACAATAAATGAACCAAATAGTTATAAAGATAATATATACCACATCCGAATCATAGACATGACGAGGGCTGACGGGGGCGGATACCAAAACCATCGCACTAAATAATAAAGAGCAATAATAAAAGTAAGAAAATTATACAAGTATCTATATAAACATACAAGTAAGAATTTTTTTTCCTTTCAGAAAGAAGATAAGAACAAGAGGCTCACCACGGTGGTGCCGGCGACGAGATCGGCGGGGGCGATCGACGGTGGCGAAGACAGGGACGGGACGTGATGGACCGCTAAACCTAGACAAATATTGAGGAAAATGGAGCTTGGAGGTCGAGCTTGGAGAGGAGAAAGCTTAAGTGGTGTGGCTCGGGCATTCCATCAAACACCTGGTGTGAATAGGAGGTGAGCTAGAGCACCACAAAGCTCCCCCTCGCCGGCCAGGAAAAACAGAGCACTAGGAGTGCTCAGCTCGCGGGCGAGGGGTATATATAGGAAACTCAATGGTCCCGGTTCGTGGCACGAACCGGGACTAAAGGTCACCCTTTCGTACCGGTTCATGCCACGAACCGGGTCCAATGGAGGTGGGCCAGGAGCGAGGACCATTGGTCCCGGTTCATGCCACCAACCGGGACCAAAGGTCCCAGACGAACCGGGACCAATGCCCCCACGAGGCCCGGCAGGCCCCTGGCCTCACGAACTGGGACCAATGGGCCCATGGGTACCGGTTCGTGACCGAACCGGGACTAATGGGCTAACCAGGCCCAAATGTATGCCCTGTTTTCTACTAGTTTAAAAACCTGTTAACAAATTAAGATCTACTTGATGCGCTTAAGAAAGTCTCGCATAATGTTAGTAATGTTGACTTTAGCTTCATTTGCATGATATTTGAGCAAGTATGATAAAAAAAATTCTACCTCAACTTGTACCCATTCTACACAAGCAATATATGTAGTTAGCATAAATACTTCACATCAATTCTCTCAAAATCTTTAACAGATAATACTCTTTGTGGAAGCCGGGCAAACGAATTCTTTACCGTTCCATCAGAGCATAAAATAGAAAACAAAATTTATGTGCGTTGCCACGGGCCAACACATGGATCTATCGTTAGGCCCTCAATTCCAGCACTTCGGTCATTGCGTTATTGCTTCGCTAAGTTGTCACCCTGCTCCAAATCCGTCTAGTGTTTTCTCTTAGTCTGTCAAATTGGTGTAGTCAGTCTTATCATCCCTAATCCACATACTATGAACTGAATAATTTCTCATATGCTTTTTTTTGC
>NC_041385.1:77913819-77947687 GCF_002162155.2 Triticum dicoccoides
TATATCATGTGAATAAGCAAAAACATGCTGCTATGCTGTGCGTACTGTATTATTGCACATAAACGAAATGCAGTCATCAATTCCAATGAACTTAAAACAAAGAAAAAATAATTTACAACTAAGAAACGTAGTTTTATTTATAGAAACCCGGCCGTTAAAAATTAAAGGTGAGATAGTTGAGGCGGCTTTCAAGAAAAAAACCCATAAAAAAACTCCTTAGAAAAAAGAGAAGCGATAATCCTATTCTACTCCGCTTCCGATCACAACTACGATCGGCCCGTACATCCTATTCTACTTACAAAGATACTCTGGCGATCGATCAATCAATCAAGCAATTCCGATCAATCCTGCAGTAAGAAAAAACTAGTGAGCGATTGATGGCGGCTGACTTGGACCTGGACGACGTGATCCAGCGCCTCCTGGACGCGGAGGCGCCCCTCATCAGCTCGCCGTCCACCGCCCCGCCGCTGAAAGGCGAGGAGATCCGGCACCTCTGCGCGGCCGCCAAGGAGCTGCTCCTCAAGCAGCCGACGCTGCTCGAGCTCTCCGCCCCCATCAACATCTGCGGCGACATCCACTGCCAGTACGCCGACCTCCTCCGCCTCTTCCGCGAGACCGGGCCGCCCTCCGCCGCCAATCGCTACCTCTTCCTCGGCGACTACGTCGACCGGGGCACGCAGAGCATCGAGACCATCTGCCTCCTCGCCTACAAGGTCAAGTACCCGGACGCCTACTTCCTCCTCCGCGGCAACCACGAGTGCGCCGCCGTCAACAAGCAGTACGGCTTCTACTCCGAGTGCGCCTCCCGCGCCCGCCGCATAGTCAGGCTCTGGGAGGAAGTCAACGCCGTATTCGCCTGCCTCCCGCTGGCGGCGCTCGTCGGCTGCGATAGTAAAAAGAACAACAAGAAGAAGATCCTGTGCGTGCATGGAGGGCTCTCGCCGGAGCTCGAGAGCCCGGACCAGATCTGCCAGATCAAGCGCCCGCTGGCCGACGTCCCCGAGTCCGGCCTCGTCTGCGACCTGCTGTGGTCGGACCCCGCCGCGGACGGCGACGATTGGGGGTGGGGGGACCCGCGCAGGAGCACGTCCTTCACCTTCGGCGCCGACGTGGTGGAGGAGTTCTGCGAGAGGCACGGGCTGGCCATGGTGTGCAGGGCGCACGAGATGAAGGATGCCGGGTACGACCAAGAGTTCGCCGGCGGGAAGCTTGTGACTGTGTTCTCTGCACCCAACTACTGCGGCAAGTGCGGCAACGACGGCGCCGTCATGACCGTCGCCGGTGACCTCGCCTGCTCCTTCCGCGTCTTCCACCCTGAGACTACTGCCACTCCTCCGGCTCCTATCTGTCTTTAGTCCAACATACATATGTTAGTTCCAGACGCCTTGCCATGTAATCCCCAGCTCGTCGCGTCTTGGATTATTGAGACTGCATAATTTCAGTTTTTAACGCCTAATTCAATTTTTACCTTATCCTATATATTTAAGAGATTCATCCCACTATCATATTTATCTTGACATGCAACTTATCAACATCATCAAGTAGGTCCATCATTTAAAAACTCTTTCCCACTAACTCTTCATGCACATGCTCCCACTAACTCTTTATGCACATGCAAGTTATCACAAATAATCATTAACTATTTTTTTGTGCACTCTCCAGCAACCACATCATTCTGGGTTTCCGTTGCTATCCAGCAACGGGCCTCATGATTTATAAGTGACTTTTTTATATAGAAAATCAAATTATGAGTTAACTCGCATTTTATTTTTCTATGCAACCAACTTTTTTATGAATGCACATATGTATTTGCTATCATTGTTTTAGGTTTAATCAAGGGTGGAGATGTCTCCACTTTCTCTACTCAACGATGCTTTGTCAATAATTTAGTAGAACAAAAATCACACTCATTTTTTGATTTGTCATCTAATTTTCTTAAATGTTTACACTAAACAATACTTCTTTCAAAAAAATATCATCAAATTATATTATGTTTCATATTTTTCTTATGTTTCAAAACATTAAATTATTTATTAACAGTTCAGCGGCAACGCGCGGGGCAACATCTAGTATACCTAAGAGATTCATCCCCACTGTCTTATTTATCTTGACATGCAACCTATTCACACCATCAAGTAGGTCCACCAAGTAAACACTCTTTCCCACTAAATCTTCATGCACATGCTCCCACTAATTCTTCATGCGCATGCAACCTATCACAAATAACCATTAACTATTTTTTGTGCACTCTCAAGCGACCACATTATTACACGTTTCTTTTTCTATCTATATATGTCTTTAGATCATACGATCCACTCCAAATGTCTAACACAAGTCCCTGTTCAACCATTTGGTTAGACTTCATGTGTTGTTAATGCGATCGTCTGATTTCGAAAGCCCAAACACCCCTATTTTCTCATTCCAACTCTCTTGTGGTTCATATCCATTCTTTTTTGCTCCTACAAGCCATAGAATTACGCTAGATGTCTTTGTTCCCTCGAACCCAGTGTTCCAAGCAATCTTTTTAATGATGGAACTAAGCTTCATCTAATGATGAAGCATGCATGGTTGCGCACTAGACAAGAGAAATAAAAAAAATTAGAGCTACCTGGTATAATATGGTGAATGGGTGCAATACGCTATGCATGGTTTACTCAATACTGGGTCTCATGATTTATCAACAACTTTTTTATATAGAAAATTGAATTATGAGTTAACTTGCAATTTATTTTTCTATGTGACCATATTTTTATGAATGCACATCTGTAGTTGCTATCATTATTTTAGGTTTAGCCAAGGGTGGAGATGTCTCTCCATTGTCTCTACTCAACGTTGTATTCGCCACACATCGCCTTGCCGATATGTTATCAAAGTAATAATTTAACAAAGCTAAAATAATTCATTTTTTTAATTTCATCCAATTTTTTTAGATGTTTACTTTAAACAATATTTCTTTCAAAAAAAATTAACATCCAACTATACCGTGTTTCATAATTTTTCTCATCTTTTGAAACAAAAAATTATTTGGTAGCAGTTCCCGCAGCAACGCGCGGGGTATTATCTAGTTCTACAGTTTTTCATCCGAATTATCTCATTTACTGGATGCATTGCCAGTTTTTATTATCGCATTAACGAAATTTTATCAGGTTTTATACCACATTAGTTTTGAGCGACCTGTGGTCCGGACCGTTAGGTACGCCGCTTCGCGATTTTCCTCTTGCACTTTTCCCACGCCTGAACCGCTTCGTGTCTCAGAGTTGGACCCATCCCAGGCACCCACCTGCAATTTTTTTCATGGTACAATACATGACCCGACAAGACTGAAAAGACAGCAGAATGCTAGCTTTTGCACAATAGAATTTTTTTTACAATTAAGATCGAAGAATTCATTGAGCTTGACGCCATCACCTTTCACCTGCCTTCGGTACCACCACAACAGCCACCAAAGGAAAAAAATAACGGATCACCCCTCCTCACCCAAGCTCGCGCGGCTCCATCGCTGATATGCAACTTTGTGGACCTCCAAGGCGGCTCACCAAAGGTGAAACCATTACCGTTGAATGAATCAGACTAGGGCAACACCCCGGACATGCCATTGAACTCAAGACCTGTCACCCCTGCACGACTAGGACGTCGGAGGAGAAAACCATACCTACCAGCCACGAACTACGAACCCAACACACAATCCATCATCTCCCAGATGCCGACGATGCAGACCACAATCTGCATCCGCTCTTGGACTACCTCCCAAGCTCCGCGCCGGCGCAGGAGCAAACGCCGCCACAACGATAGAGCCCGAGGACACAAGTCCACCACGAGGATGGATGAACATCACGACGTGGTATGTATGAACTCCCTCCTGTCTTTCTTAGTTTGTACATAAGTTTTATCCGAAGTCAAAGTATCTCCACTTTGACCAAATTTATAGAAAAAATATCTACATTTATGATGCCAAATCAAATTGTTAGATTCATTATGAAATGTAGTTTTATATTATATATATTTAATATTGTAGATGTTGATTTTTTTAATATAAATTTGGTCAAATGTTTGACTTGACACAGATCTAATACGTGGAGTAAAAATGATCTGAGGGAGACCATGAGAAAAACCATGTCCAAGTAAGCCATTCAACCTGTGGTTGGATGATTAGGTGGACAATGGTATCCCCAGCCCAGCAGGGTTCAAGTACCGATGCTCATATTTATTTCTGGATTTATTTCAGGATTTTCGATGATGCGCGTTCAGTGGGAGAAGACGTTCCGTCGACTACGAGGCGCCTTGGTGACTTCCTCGATGTTAAGATGATACGCCGGCTCAATCTCTTGAAGGTGCTCATAGGGGTAGGATATGCGTGTGGTTTATAAAGATGAGTGTATGCGCGTATATATAAGCGCATGCGTCCGTACTGTGTTAAAAAAAACTAAGCCATTGAACTCGTTTGCATGCTACATGCACCGACGGCTAGGACACCCGTGTTGGATCATTCTTGAAAATTAAATTTTGAAAGGGGTAAAACTGACAAAAACTTTTTTTGAGTGGGGTAGTAGGATTGGGAGCATCTTGCTCCGGATTGGCCTAATTTGACCCCTTACATGTCCGCAGACAGGAGGGGCTCAAGTCCAATTTGCCCGACCATGAGGATTCTCCTCATACCCACACTCATAGAAGCCATGTAACATAGATCAACCAAATTTCATTTACTAGTTTATTTCATACAACTGGACATAGTACGCTCATCATAACAAGTTCGTACGTAGCACTAGGATATGATAACAAAGTTCATACGTAGCGCTAGGATACGATAGATAGTTCATACAAGTTCATACATCTGCCGCGACCGCTGGTGGTACCGTCTCTATCAAGCGGAATTAGAGACCGCCTACAAGGAGATGGACGAGGCGGCAAACGAGGCATTCGGCAAGAGCGGCAACGGGGAGGGCATCGTTGACTCCGCTAAGTCCGCGCCACGCCGGCACGAAACCGCCACGTCCGTGGGCACCGCCGAAGCGAGTAAGAGCAGTGCATGGTGTTGGGAAACATAGTAGAAAACAAAAAAAATTGCGCCTACGATCACTCAAGATCAATATGAAGATGCATAGCGGGTTGAGATCACGATCGTTGATGTCACCGAGTTGCAGCAGAGGAAAAACGTGACAATGTAAATCGTACTTGGAGTCTCTCGAACCGTCGATGAACGATCCCGCGAACCGTCCACGAACAGTCCATCGAACTGAAGACCGAAAGCACGACCTCTCTACTTGGTTGCAAGCTTGCAGCCTTCATGATCCGGCAGTGCTTCGTCGTCCAGAGCTAATCGTCACCGGAGAATTAGAGGGAGGAGATTAGAACCACACGAGGCTTATAATTATGAGGACAAGAGGATTAGTGTAGCTCTAATTAGTCAACTATGATCATCTAGAATTAGAACTAGAAGAACTGCATGAGGCTCCAAAACTTGTAAGAACAACAGAGCAAAAAAAACCTAGTATATATAGGTTGGAGGAGAGGGAGAGGGTAGCAACCAAGGGGGGAAGTTCTCTCCTTGGGCGTTGGCCTAGGAGGTGCCTCCCCAACTTGGGCCTCTGTAGCCCAAGTTGCCTTCCACCTCTTGGCCTTTTTAGTCCCGTTGATATTTAAATTAAATATAAAATATTCTAAATACTTTCAGACCATTATATTTTTTAACATCTCCGGAAACATTTTCCATCTATATATAATTTATCGGCAATACCCGGTATTACCTGATTCTCTCTGAAACCCTTCCGGTGATCCTGAAACACTTCCGGATCCTCTCGGAACTATTCAGAATATTCATGAAATAATTCCACAAATATATTCTCATGACTCCTGTCCTACTAACACTTAGTAGATCGTGATTGCGTTAAGCTTGTAACCCCGTAGGTTCGGTAACTCATAGATATGAACGAAACTTCGTTCAATGGCCGACAGCGGGACCATGGACGTCCGTATTGGTCCCCATGAGTACATGAATGATGTGAGTGAACCTTTGGTTATTATGTGATGCTCCCTTTTCTTCAGGATACGTCACAAAACCCAGGATGCATCGGTATCCTCCTGCGTCATCACCATTCTCACTATACCAAAATTCTCATTACCGGTTTTGTTCTTCTTTCTCGTTATTGTGTTCCGGCATCCCGTGACGTCACGTGTGTCTGGCCAGACAATGATTGCCGCCGTCACACCGAGAGGGCCCTAAGAATATCTCTCCATTGTCGGAGGAGAAAATCCCACTCTCGAGCTATCTAGTCCCTTGTCAAACTTTCCGATGAACCTGTAAGTTGTCGTTATGACCACCGTGTTACATGTGACGTTTGAGCAACCCAAAATCCCACCGGACAGTAAGAGGTGACTATGATACTCTCATGGTCTAAGGACAAAGTCACACATTAACACTCCATGTTATTACAATTGAATACATACGATATTAACTCAATTCATAACAAACAAGTTTGGGTTGATTCAATATGATTGTTCTACTAATGTCATAATCTCAATGTTGTTTTAGGACTATAGTTACACTTAACGATATCCTAAGATCCAGAAAACGTGATCACCAACAACACTTGAGTTAGTCCTAGAGGCAAGACTAGCAACCTTTTATTTACCATTTATCATTCAACATGTGCATATGCATTTTCCACTGAATCTCATATCCCAGGATCATAGCAGTTATATCATAGAATATAAACTCTACAATTATAAATATGGAAATATAGGAATACAAATATTATTGCCTCTAGGGAATATTTCTAACAGTCTCCCACTCACACTAGAGTCAATAATGTAGTTGCATGTTTTCTAACACACATGTCTGTCTGGTGTCTCTCTTGCTTTGCTAGTGGTAGAGCCATCGTCACTTGGTTTGATACTTTCTCAAACTGTAATGCTATTTGTGTCAGCAATATCTGGTTTTGTGTAATTCTTTTGTTACAATAATGGTAGCACTATATCTCCATATAGTCCATTCTATAGGAACACTATATCTCTATATAGTTCAACTGTTATATCTCCATATAGTCAATATTCACCTTGGAATTACATCATAATTTATCAATAAACTCTTATTGATCCAGATAATATACTCCCTCCATTTTTATTTACTTCGCATATTAGAGTTGACTGAAGTCAAACTTTGTAAAGTTTGACCAAGTTTATAGAAAAGAATATAAATATTTACCATAGCAAACCTATATGATGTGAAAGTACATTCAATAATAAATTTAATGGTATTGATATGTTATCGTATATGTTAATATTTTTGTTTATAAACTTGGTCAAAGTTTACAAAGCTTGACTTTGACCAAAGCTAATAGGCGGACTAAATAAAAACGGAGGGAGTACTATTTAAAAACTTCTCAAGTTTCAATCTATATCATTTATAGATCCACAATTTATGTTCCATTTGAAAATTATTTCAATGTAATAAAATCCATGAAGTTGTCTTTGTGTAACCTTTACAACAAAAACATTGTGTAACTACTTACAATAATTACTTCATATCCTCTAAGGCTAATAAGCCAAACCTCTGTCCAATTGAGGTACTCAATCTTTAAGTAATAACCCTAGTGAATTTTTACTAGAATCACCACGGTAATTATTCTTAATGATGAGTATTTACGAAACATATGGCCTTGTACATTTGATAGCATATATGATGAATTCAACCTGTGAAGTAAATTGAAGTATACTCATCCGCACATGCTTATCAACTATGATTTTGCACATTTTCTCTTTTAAACTTCTTTAAAATTTTGTCACAGTACATGTGTTAGTATAATCAGATGTTTTCAATCATCTCTATAGATTTTCATCCAATAATTCTAAGTCTTTTTAGAAACACGATTTTAATCTTTTGTGCTAACATACTCTATTTCTGATTAATAAAATCCAACTGAACTCCCACTAAACTTCACCTAGTAACTTTTGTGCTAATATACATATAAGAAATGCCATAGAACTCCCACTAAACTTCTTGTATCCACAAGCTTCTTAATAAAATCCAAATCCTACAATTTAATTTATCAAATTCTAATTATTTGATAATTATTTCAAATCATACGCATGCCTTTAAATATTTATATCATACCGGTATTCCTGACAAAACTTTTAATTGTATCTCATATACACCCTTTTGAAACCTCTTTTCAAAATAGTCTTGTTTATTATACGAATAACACTTATCATTGTAATCCATTTATACTTTTAGTATAGCTCCTAAAATGAAGATTTGATGAGATCAACTCTTCCTTTTATACAAAACTCTTTTGTAAAACTTTTCTTTTAGGATCACTATCATGAATATTCGAAGATCCATTTGTACACCTTTTGAAGATTTCATTAAGTTCAAAACTTTTGCTCTATGTATGGACTTCACTTTGAATTTCAATAACTTAAGTAATACCTCTCTGGTTGCGTGACATCACCGCTTTCTCGTTTAGTGCACATGTTTCATCTTATCATAAGATGAAATATTCAGTAGATTCGGTAATATTTTTCCGACCTTTGCATTTTCTTACAGTCTTAATATAAGCTTCTACATCTTTTGTTATAGATTCTTTGCTTAGTTCTACAGACAAACTATTCCAGAACCTTTCTGGTTTAGTCTTATTTTAACTTGAGCAGAAGATTCAATAACCTTATTAAGCGTCATGGCCGGTGATACGTCTCCAATGTATCTATAATTTTTGATTGTTCCATGCTATTATATTACCCCTTTTGGATGTTTATGGGCTTTATTTTACACATTTATATCATTTTTGGGACTAACCTACTAACCGGAGGCCCAACCCGTATTGCTGTTTTTTTGCCTATTTCAGTATTCCGACGAAAAGGAATATCAAACGGAGTCCAAATGGAATGAAACCTTCGGGAGAGTGATTTTTCGAACGAACATGATCCAGAGGACTTGGAGTGCAAGTCAAGAAGCAGCCCAGGCGTCCACGAGAGGGTAGGGCGCCCCCCCTACAGGGCGCGCCCCCTGTCTCGTGGGCCACTCGGGTGGCCACCGACGTACTTCCTCCTCCTATATAAGCCTACGTACCCCCAACGAAACACAATTTCCACCACCGTAACCTTCTGTATCCGCGAGATCCCATCTTGGAGCCTTCGCCGGCGCTTCGCCGGAGGGGGAATCGACCACGGAGGGCTTCTACATCAACACCATATCCCCTCTGATGAGTTGTGAGTAGTTTACCACAGATCTTCGGGTCCATAGTTATTAGCTAGATGGCTTCTTCTCTCTTTTTGGATCTCAATACAATGTGCTCCCCCTCTCTTGTGGAGATCTATTCGATGTAAACTCTTTTTGCGGTGTGTTTGTCGAGATCCGATGAATTGTGGGTTTATGATTAAGTTTATCCATGAGAAATATTTGAATCTCCTCTGAATTCTTTTATGTATGATTGAGTTATCTTTGCAAGTCTCTTCGAATTATCAGTTTGGTTTGGCCTACTAGATTGATCTTTCTTGCCATGGGAGAAGTGCTTAGCTTTGGGCTCAATCTTGCGATGTCCTTACCCAGTGACAGAAAGGGTTGCAAGGCACGTATTGTATTGTTGCCATCGAGGATAAAAATATGGGGTTTATATCATATTGCATGAGTTTATCCCTCTACATCATGTCATCTTTCTTAAGGCGTTACTCTGTTCTTATGAACTTAATACTCTAGATGCAGGCAGGAGTCGGTCTATGTGTGGAGTAATAGTAGTAGATGCAGGCAGGAGTCGGTCTACTTGTCACGGACATGATGCCTATATACATGATCATGCCTAGATAATCTCATAATTATTCGCTTTTCTATCAATTGCTCGACAGTAATTTGTTCACCCACCGTAATACTTATGCTATCTTGAGAGAAGCCACTAGTGAAACCTATGGCCCCCGGGTCTATCTCTTATCATATTTGCTTCCAATCTACTTTTATTTGCATCTTTATTATAAAATACCAAAAATATATTTATCTTATCATACTATCTCTATTAGATCTCACTTTCGCAAGTGGCCGTGAATGGATTGACAACCCCTTTATTGCGTTGGTTGGGAGTTCTTTGTTTGTTTGTGTAGGTGCGTGGGACTTTTGAGGAGCCTCCTACTGGATTGATACCTTGGTTCTCAAAAACTGAGGGAAATAGTTACGCTACTATTGCTGCATCACCCTTTCCTCTTCAAGGAAAACCAACGCAATCTCAAGACGTAGCAAGAAGGATTTCTGGCGCCGTTGCCAGGGAGGTCTTCGCTCAAGTCAAGACATACCAAGCACCCATCACAAACTCATCTCCCTAGCATTTACATTATTTGCCATTTGCCTCTCGTTTTCCTCTCCCCCGCTTCACCCTTTTCCGTTTTATTCGCCCTCTCTTTCCCAACCTTCTCCTCTCCCTTTCGCTTGCCTTTTTTCATTTGCTCGTGTGTTAGATCTTTTACCTTGTCGTCATGGCTACCTCAGTTTTTATCCCTTCGTCTCCCGGCTTTGAAGTTCTCCACTTCAAGCAAAGACAAGGTGAAAATTTAAAAGATGCTTGGTTTAGGATGTTAGAATCTTATCATAGTTGTGCTTTAGAAGGAGATTTCAAGATTTTAATTCGCAATTTTTATATTGGGTTAACCTTACCCCACAAACAACTCCTTGATGTTGCCGCAAAAGGGGAATTTATTGAAATTGAGCCTAGTTCCGCTTATGAAATTCTAGAGGGGATAGTAGGAGTACTTCCCCGACAAGAAAGATCATCTTTATCTCTTGAAGGAACCCAAATTTTAGAGAAACTTCTTGAATTGCAAAAACTTGTTGAACCTTTTAAGAATATTGTTGGGAGTATCAACCGCATGAATAATTTGATCACACTTTACAATAAGCGGTTGGATGCCTTAGATCATAGGATCTCTGAGCATTAAGGGAAATGCAAAGAGCCTCCCGGACTTGAGCATAACTCCATTAAAAAGATGAGTTCCAAAGATGGCACTACTTAGATCTATCTTCACTTTTATGCCTAGCCAGGGGCGTTAAACGATAGCGCTAGTTGGGAGGCAACCCAATTTTCTTTGTGTTTTTTGTTTTTGTTACTGTTTAGTAACAAATCTTGCATCTACCTTCTGTTTAGATGTGTTTTTATCTTAGTGTTTGTGCCAAGCAGAACCTATAGGATAACCCATGATGATAGTTGATTTGATTCTGCTGAAAAACAGAAACTTTGCACGCACGAATGTAGTTTTGTTAAATCACATAAACGTGATTTTGCGTTGATTCTTTTTTCTTCTGATCAATAGACAAATTGTCCAAGACTTCCTATTTTTATAGGATTTTTAGAGTTCAAGAAGTTTGCGTTAGTTACATATTGCTACATACTGTTTTGTTTTTGACAGATTCTGTTTTTCGTGTGTTGTTTGCTTATTTTGATGCATCTATGGCTAGTAAAATAGTTTATAAACCATAGACAATTTGGAATACAGTAGGTTTCACACCAAAATAAATAAAGAATGAGTTCATTACAGTACCTTATGTGGTGGTTTTGTTTTCTTTCACTAACGGAGCTTATAAGATTTCCTGTTGAGTTTTGTGTTGTGAAGTTTTCAAGTTTTGGGTAAAGTTTTTATGGACTATGGAATAAGGACTGGCAAGAGCCTAAGCTTGGGGATGCCCATGGCACCTCAAGATATTCAAGGATAGCCAAAAGCCTAAGCTTGGGGATGCCCCGGGAAGGCATCCCCTCTTTCGTCTTCGTTCATTGGTAACTTTACTTGGAGCTATATTTTTATTCGCCACATGATATGTGTTTTGCTTGGAGCGTTGTGTATTATATTAGTCTTTGCTTTTTAGTTTACCACAATCATCCTTGCTGTACACACCTTTTGGGATAAGCCTACTTGATTAGGATTTGCTAGAATACTCTATGTGCTTCACTTATATCTTTTGAGCTTGATAGTTTTTGCTCTAGTGCTTCACTTATATTTTTTAGAGCACGGTGGTGACTTAATTTTGAAGAAATTGCTAGTCTCTCATGCTTCACTTATATCTTTTTGAGAGTCTTTTAGAACAGCATGTTATTTGCTATTGTTACAAAGTTGGTCCTAGAATGATGAGCATCCAAGTGGGGTATAATAAAAACTATCATAGAAAAGAATTGGATGCTATGATCAATATGATGCTTGATAATTGTTTTGAGATATGGAGGTAGTGATATTAAAGTCATGCTAGTTGAGGTGATTATGAAAAGTACTTGTGTTGAGGGTTGTGATTCCCATAGCATGCACGTATGGTGAACCGCTTTGTGATGAAGTTGGAACACAATTTTATTTATTGATTGTCTTCCTTATGAGTGGCGGTCCGGGACGAGCGATGGTCTTTTCCTACCAATCTATCCCCCTAGGAGCATGCACGTAGTGCTTTGGTTTTGATGACTTCTAGATTTTTGCAACAAGTACATGAGTTCTTTTGACTAATGTTTAGTCCATGGATTATACGCACCTCACCCTTCCACCATTTCTAGCCTCTCTTGTGCCGCGCAACTTTCGCCGGTACCATACACCTACCATATACCTTCCTCAAAACAGCCACCATACATACCTATTATGGCATTTCCATAGCCATTCCGAGATATATTGCCATGCAACTTTCCACCGTTCCGTTCATATGACACGCATTACTTTTGTCATATTGCTGTTTGCATGATCATGTAGTTGACATTGTATTTGTGGCAAGGCCACCTTCATAATTTTCATACATGTCGCTCTTGATTCATTGCATATCCTAGTACACCGCCGGAGGCATTCATATAGAGTCATATCTTGTTCTAGCTTTGAGTTGTAAATCCATAAAAGTGTGATGATCTTCATTATTAGAGCATTTGTCCTAGTGAGGAAAGGATGATGAAGACTATGATTCCCCCACAAGTCGAGATGAGACTTTGGACTTTACCAAAAGAAACAAAAAGAAGAAATAAAAGAGAATGGACAAAAAGAAAAGAAAAAGAAGGCCAAAGAAAAAAAAGAGAAAAAAGAAAAAAAAGGAAAAAATAAAAATAAAATGAGAGAAAAAGAGAGAAGGGACAATGCTACTTTCTCTTTTTCCACACTTGTGCTTCAAAGTAGAACCATGATCTTCATGATAGAGAGTCTCATATGTTGTCACTTCCATATACTTGTGGGAATTTTTCATTGTAGAACTTGGCTTGTATATTCCAATGATGGGCTTCCTCAAAATGCCCTAGGTCTTCGTGAGCAAGCGAGTTGGATGCACACCCACTTAGTTTCTTTTATTGAGCTTTCATATATCTATAGCTCTAGTGCATCCGTTGCATGGCAATCCCTACTCACTCACATTGATATCTATTAATGGGCATCTCCATAGCATGTTGATACGCCTAGTTGATGTGAGACTATCTTCTCATTTTTTTTCTTCTCCACAACCACCATTCTACTCCACATATAGTGCTATGTCCATGGCTCACGCTCATGTATTGCGTGAAAGTTGAAAGAGTTTGAGATTATTAAAGTATGAAACAATTTCTTGGCTTGTCATCGGGGTTGTGCATGATTAAATACTTTGTGTGATGAAGATAGAGCAACAGTGAGACTATATGATTTTGCAGGGATAACTTTCTTTGGCCATGTTATTTTGAGAAGACATGATTACTTTGATTAGTATGCTTGAAGTATCACCATTTTCATGTTAATATGAACTTTTATTTTGTATCATTTGGATCTGAACATTCATGCCACAATAAAGAAAATTAGATTGAGAATTATGCTAGGTAGCATTCCACATCAAAAATTCCTTTTTTATCATTTACCTACTCGAGGACGAGCAGGAATTAAGCTTCGGGATGCTTGATATGTCTCCAACGTATCTATAATTTTTGATTGTTCCATGCTATTATATTACCCCTTTTGGATGTTTATGGGCTTTATTTTACACATTTATATCATTTTTGGGACTAACCTACTAACCGGAGGCCCAGCCCGTATTGCTGTTTTTTTGCCTATTTCAGTATTTCAAAGAAAAGGAATATCAAACGGAGTCCAAACTGAATGAAATATTTGGGAGCGTGATTTTTGGAACGAACGTGATCCAGAGGACTTGGAGTGCAAGTCAAGAAGCAGCCGAGGCGGCCATGAGAGGGTAGGGTGCGCCCCCCTACAGGGCGCCCCCTATCTCGTGGGCCCCTCGGGAGGCCACCGACATACTTCTTCCTCCTATATAAGCCTACGTACCCCGAAAACATCCAGGGAGCCAACGAAACACAATTTCCACTGTCGTAACCTTTTGTATCCGCGAGATCCCATCTTGGAGCCTTCACCGGCGCTCCGCCGGAGGGGGAATCGACCATGGAGGGCTTCTACATCAATACCATAGCCCCTCCGATGAGTTGTGAGTAGTTTACCACAGACCTTCGGGTTCATAGTTATTAGCTAGATGGCTTCTTCTCTCTTTTTGGATCTCAATACAATGTTCTCCCCCTCTCTTATGGAGATCTATTCGATGTAAATTCTTTTTTGCGGTGTGTTTGTCGAGATCCGATGAATTGTGGGTTTATGATTAAGTTTATCTATGAGAAATATTTGAATCTCCTCTAAATTCTTTTATGTATGATTGAGTTATCTTTGCAAGTCTCTTCGAATTATCAGTTTGGTTTGGCCTACTAGATTGATCTTTCTTGCCATGGGAGAAGTGCTTAGCTTTGGGTTCAATCTTGCGGTGTCCTTACCCAGTGATAGAAAGGGTTGCAAGGCACGTATTGTATTGTTGCCATCGAGGATAAAAATATGGGGTTTATATCATATTGTTGGAAATATGCCCTAGAGGCAATAATAAAAGTATTATTATTATATTTCCTTGTTCATGATAATTGTCTTTTATTCATGCTATAACTGTATTATCCGGAAATCGTAATACACGTGTGAATACATAGACCACAATATGTCCCTAGTGAGCCTCTAGTTGACTAGCTCGTTGTGATCAACAGATAGTCATGGTTTCCTGGCTATGGACATTGGATGTCGTTGATAACGGGATCACATCATTAGGAGAATGATGTGATGGACAAGACCCAATCCTAAGACTAGCACAAAAGATCGTGTAGTTCATTTGCTAGAGCTTTGCCAATGTCAAGTATCTCTTCCTTTGACCATGAGATCGTGTAATTCCTAGATACCGTAGGAGTGCCTTGGGTGTATCAAACGTCACAACGTAACTGGGTGACTATAAAGGTGCACTACAGGTATCTCCGAAAGTATCTATTGTTTTATGCGGATCGAGACTGGGATTTGTCACTCCGTGTAAACGGAGAGGTATCTCTGGGCCCACTCGGTAGGACATCATCATATGCGCAATGTGACCAAGGAGTTGATCACGGGATGATGTGTTACGGAACGAGTAAAGTGACTTGCCGGTAACGAGATTGAACAAGGTATCGGTATACCGACGATCGAATCTCGGGCAAGTAAAATACCGCTAGACAAACGGAATTGTATACGGGATCGATTGAGTCCTTGACATCGTGGTTCATCCGATGAGATCATCGTGGAACATGTGGGAGCCAACATGGGTATCCAGATCCCGCTGTTGGTTATTGACCGGAGAACGTCTCGGTCATGTCTGCATGTCTCCCGAACCCGTAGGGTCTACACACTTAAGGTTCGATGACGCTAGGGTTATAAAGGAAGCTTGTATGTGGTTACCGAATATTGTTTGGAGTCCCGGATGAGATCCCGGACGTCACGAGGAGTTCCGGAATGGTCCGGAGGTAAAGATTTATATATAGGAAGTCTTGTTTCGGCTATCGGGACAAGTTTCGGGGTCATCGGTATTGTACCGGGACCACCGGAAGGGTCCCGGGGGCCCACCGGGTGGGGCCACCTGCCCCGGGGGGCCACATGGGCTGTAGGGGGTGCGCCTTGGCCTACATGGGCCAAGGGCACCAGCCCCAAGAGGCCCATGCGCCTAGGGAACCCTAGAGGGAAGAGTCCTCAAAGGGGAAGGCACCTCCGAGGTGCCTTGGGGAGGATGGACTCCTCCCCTCCCTCTTGGCCGCCGCACCAGATGCCATCTAGGGCTGGCCGCCGCCCCTAGGGGGTGGGAAACCCTAAAGGGGGCGCAGCCCTCCCCTTCCCCTATATATATGAGGCCTAGGGGCTGCCCATAACACATGATTTGATCTCTCGTTGGTGCAGCCCTGCCCCTCTCCCTCCTCCTCTTCTCCCATGGTTCTTGGCGAAGCCCTGCGGGATTGCCACGCTCCTCCACCACCACCACGCCGTTGTGCTGCTGTTGGATGGAGTCTTCCTCAACCTCTCCCTCTCTCCTTGCTGGATCAAGGCGTGGGAGACGTCACCGGGCTGTACGTGTGTTGAACGCGGAGGTGCCGTCCGTTCGGCACTTGATCATCGGTGATCTGAATCACGACGAGTACGACTCCATCAACCCCGTTCACTTGAACGCTTCCGCTTAGCGATCTACAAGGGTATGTATATGCACTCCCCTTTCTACTCGTTTCTGGTCTCTCCATAGATAGATCTTGGTGTTACGTAGGAAATTTTTTGAATTTCTGCTACGTTCCCCAACAGTGGCATCATGAGCTAGGTCTATTGCGTAGATTCTTTGCACGAGTAGAACACAAAGTAGTTGTGGGCGTTGATGTTGTTCAATATGCTTACCGTTACTAGTCCAATCTTGTTTCGACGGTATTGTGGGATGAAGCGGCCCGGACCGACCTTACACATACTCTTACGTGAGACAGGTTCCACCGATTGACATGCACTTGGTGCATAAGGTGGCTAGCGGG
Organism: Triticum dicoccoides; assembly: GCF_002162155.2. Taxonomy (NCBI): domain Eukaryota; kingdom Viridiplantae; phylum Streptophyta; class Magnoliopsida; order Poales; family Poaceae; genus Triticum; species Triticum dicoccoides. Next base: position 77,930,619 of record NC_041385.1, read on the forward strand.
TGCCAGTCTCTCCCACTTTAGTCGGAACGGATTCGATGAAAAGGGTCCTTATGAAGGGTAAATAGCAATTGGCATATCACGTTGTGGTCTTGCGTAGGTAAGAAACGTTCTTGGTAGAAACCCATAGCAGCCACGTAAAACATGCAACAACAATTAGAGGACATCTAACTTGTTTTTGCAGGGTATGCTATGTGATGTGATATGGCCAAAAGGATGTGATGAATGATATATTTGATGTATGAGATTTATCATGTTCTTGTAATAGGATTCACGACTTGCATGTCGATGAGTATGACAACCGGCAGGAGCCATAGGAGTTGTCTTTATTTTTTGTATGACCTGCGTGTCATTGAAGAACGCCATGTAAACTACTTTACTTTATTGCTAAACGCGTTAGCCATAGAAGTAGAAGTAGTCGTTGGCGTGACAACTTCATGAAGACACGATGATGGAGATCATGATGATGGAGATCATGGTGTCAAGCCGGTGACAAGATGATCATGGAGCCCCGAAGATGAAGATCAAAGGAGCTATATGATATTGGCCATATCATGTCACTACACTATTTGATTGCATGTGATGTTTATCATGTTTATGCATCTTGTTTACTTAGGACGACGGTAGTAAATAAGATGATCCCTTACAAAATTTCAAGAAGTGTTCTCCCCTAACTGTGCACCGTTGCTACAGTTCGTCGCTTCTAAGCACCACGTGATGATCGGGTGTGATGGATTCTTACGTTCACATACAACGGGTGTAAGACAGTTTTACACAGCGAAAACACTTAGGGTTAACTTGACGAGCCTAGCATGTACAGACATGGCCTCGGAACACGGAGACCGAAAGGTCGAGCATGAGTCGTATAGTAGATACGATCAACATGAAGATGTTCACCGACGTTGGCTAGTCCATCTCACGTGATGATCGGACACGGCCTAGTTGACTCGGATCATGTAATCATTTAGATGACTAGAGGGATGTCTATCTGAGTGGGAGTTCATAAGATGAACTTAATTATCCTGAACATAGTCAAAAGACCCTTTGCAAATTATGTCGTAGCTCGCGCTATAGTTCTACTGTTTAGATATGTTCCTAGAGAAATTATAGTTGAAAGTTGATAGTAGCGATTATGCGATCAGTAGAAAGCTTATGTCCTTAATGCACCGCTCAGTGTGCTGAACCCCAACGTCGTTTGTCGATGTTTCGAACATCGAACATACACGTTTTGATAACTGCGTGATAGTTCAGTTAAATGGTTTAAGTAGAGGCACCAAAGACGTTTTCGAAACGTCGCGGAACATGTGAAATGTTTCGAGGGCTGAAATTAGGATTTCAGGCTCGTGCCCACGTCAAGAGGTTTGAGACCTCCGACGATTTTCTTAGCCTGCAAACTAAGGAGAGAAGCTCAATTGTTGAGCTTGTGCTCAGATTGTCTGAGTGCAACAATCACTTGAATCAAGTGGGAGTTGATCTTCCAGATGAGATAGTGATGTTTCCCCAAAGTCATTGCCATTGAGCTGCTAGAGCTTCGTGATGAACTATAACATATCAGGGATAAATAAGATGATCCTTGAGGTATTCACGATGTTTGACACCGCGAAAGTAGAAATCAAGAAGAAGCATCAATTGTTGATGGTTGGTGAAACCACTAGTTTCAAGAAGGGCAAGGGAACAAAGGGATACTTCATGAAACGGCAATTCAGCTGCTGCTCAAGTGAAGAAACCCAAGGTTGAACCCAAACCCGAGACTAAGTGCTTCTGTAATAAGGGGAACAACCACTGGAGCAGGATTACCCTAGATACTTGGTAGATGAGAAGGCTGGCAAGGTCGATAGAAGTATATTGGATATACATTATGTTAATGTGTACTTTACTAGTACTCCTAGTAGCACCAGGGTATTAGATACCGGTTCGGTTGCTAAGTGTTAGTAACTCGAAATAAAAGCTACGGAATAAAACGGAGACTGGCTAAAGGTGAGCTGACGATATGTGTTGGAAGTGTTTCCAAGTTTGATGTGATCTAACATCGCACGCTCCCTCTACCATCAAGATTAGTATTAAACCTGAATGGTTTATTGAATCTCGATCGTAGTGATACACATTTTCATGCCAAAAGATATAAGATAGTAATGATAGTACCACTTACTTGTGGCACTGCCATGTAAGTCATAATGGTATAAAACGCATGAAGAAGCTCCATGTTAATGGATCTTTGGACTCACTCGTTTTGTAAAGTTTGAGACATGCGAACCATGTCTATTGGTGTATATGCATGAAGAAACTCCATGCAAATGGACCGTTTGGACTCACTTGATTTTGAATCACTTGAGATATGCAAATCATACCACATGGGCAAGATGACTGAAAAGCCTCGTTTTCAATAAGATGGAACAAGATAGCAACTTGTTGGAAGTAACACATTTTGATGTGTCCAATCCAACAAGTGCTGAGGCATGCAGTGAATATCGTTATGTTCTTATTTCACAGATGATTCGAGTAGATGTTGAGAATATTTACTTGATGAAACACAAGTCTGAATTATTGAATGGTTCAAGTAATTTCAGAGTGAAGTAGGAGATCATTGTGACAAGAGGATAAAATGTCTATGATACGATCATAGAGATGAATATCTGAGTTACGAGTTTTGGCACACAATTAAGACATTGTGGAAATTGTTTCGCAATAAATACCGCCTAGAACACCATAGTGTGATGGTGTGTCCGAACATCATAGTTGCACCCTATTGGATATGGTGCGTACCATGATGTCTCTTATCGAATTCCCACTATCATTCATGGGTTAGGCATTAGAGACAACCACATTCACTTTAAATAGGGCACCACGTAATTCCGATGAGATGACACCGTATGAATTATGGTTTAGAGAAACCTAAGTTGTCGTTTCTTAAAAGTTTGGGGCTACGACGCTTATGTGAAAAAGTTTCAGGCTGATAAGCTAGAACCCAAAGCGGATAAATGCATCTTCATAGGACACCCAAAACAGTTGGGTATACCTCCTGTCTCAGATCCAAAAGCAATAAAGGATTGTTTCTTGAATTAGGTCCTTTCTCGAGGAAAGGTTTCTCTTGAAAGAGTTGAGTGGGAGGATGGTGGAGACTTGATGAGGTTATTGAACCGTCTCTTCAACTAGTGTGTGGCAGGGCACAGGAAGTTGTTCCTGTGGCACCTACACCAATTGAAGTGGAAACTTATGATATTGATCATTAAACTTCGGATCAAGTCACTACCAAACCTCGTAGGACGACAAGGACACGTACTACTTCGGAGTGGTACGGTAATCCTGTCTTGAAAGTCATGTTGCTGGACAACAATGAACCTACGAGCTATGGAGAAGCGATGGTGAGCCCGGATTCCGACAAATGGTTAGAAGCCATGAAATCCGAGATAGTATCCATATATCAGAACAAAGCATGGACTTTGATGGACTTGCCCAATGATCGGCAATCCATTGAGATAAATGGATCTTTAAGAAGAAGACGGACGTGGATGGTAATGTCACCGTCCATGAAGCTCGACTTGTGGCGAAAAGTTTTTCACAAGTTCAAGGAGTTGACTACGATGAGATTTTCTCATTCGTAGCGATGCTTAAAGTCCGTCGGATTCATGTTAGCATTAGCTGCATTTATGAAATCTGGCAGATGGATGTCAAGACAAGTTTCCTTACTAGTTTTCGTAAGGAAAGGTTGTATGCAATACAATCAGAAAAGTTTTGTCGATCCTAAGGATGCTAAAAGGTATGCTAGCTCCAGCGATCCTTTTAAGGACTGGAGTAAGCATCTCGGAGTTGGAATGTATGCTTTGATGATGATCAAAGATTTTGGGTTTGTACAAAGTTTATGAGAAACTTGTATTTCCAAAGAAGTGAGTGGGAGCACTATAGAATTTCTGATGAGTATATGTTGTTGACATATTGATGATCAGAAATGACGTAGAATTTCTGGAAAGCCTGGATTAAGCTACTTGAACATTGAGCATCAAGATCTATAAGGATAGATCAAAATGCTTAATAATACTTTCAAATGAGCACATACCTTGACATGATCTTGAAGGTGTTCAAGATGGACCAGTCAAAGAAGGAGTTCTTGCCTGAGTTGTAAGGTACGAAGTTAAGACTTAAAGCTCGACCACGGCAGAATAGAGAGAAAGGACGAAGGTCGCCCCCTATGCTTAAAACATAGGCTCTTCAGTATGCTGTGCTGTGTACCGCACCTGAAGTGTGCCTTGCCATGAGTCAGTCAAGGGGTACAAGAGTGATCCAAGAATGGCTCACAGACAGCGGTCAAAGTTACCCTTAGTAACTAGTGGACTAAGGAATTTTCTCGATTATGGAGGTGGTAAAAGAGTTCGTCGTAAAGGTTACGACGATGCAAGCTTGACACCTATCCGGATAGCTCTGAGTAGAGAGACCGGATACATATAATGGAGCAATAATTTAGAATAGCTCCAAGTAGAACAGTTGTTTGGAATAGCTCCAAATAGAGTGTGGTAGCTGCATCTAGGAGATGACATAGAGATTTGTAAAGCACACACGGATCTGAAAGGTTCAGACCCGTTGACTAAAAACCTCTCTCACAAGCAACATGATCAAACATAAAACTCATTGAGTGTCAATCACATAGTGATGTGAACTAGACTACTGACTCTAGTAAACTCTTGGGTATTAGTCGCATGGCGATGTGACCTGTGAGTGTTAATGACATGGCGATGTGAACTAGATTATTGACTCTAGTGCAAGTGGGAGACTGTTGGAAATATGCCCTAGAGGCAATAATAAAAGTATTATTATTATATTTCCTTATTCATGATAATTGTCTTTTATTCATGCTATAACTGTATTATCCGGAAATCGTAATACACGTGTGAATACATAGACCACAATATGTCCCTAGTGAGCCTCTAGTTGACTAGCTCGTTGTGATCAACAGATAGTCATGGTTTCCTGGCTATGGACATTGGATGTCGTTGATAACGGGATCACATCATTAGGAGAATGATGTGATGGACAAGACCCAATCCTAAGACTAGCACAAAAGATCGTGTAGTTCATTTGCTAGAGCTTTGCCAATGTCAAGTATCTCTTCCTTTGACCATGAGATTGTGTAATTCCTGGATACCGTAGGAGTGCCTTGGGTGTATCAAACGTCACAACGTAACTGGGTGACTATAAAGGTGCACTACAGGTATCTCCGAAAGTATCTATTGTTTTATGCGGATCGAGACTGGGATTTGTCACTCCGTGTAAACGGAGAGGTATCTCTGGGCCCACTCGGTAGGACATCATCATATGCGCAATGTGACCAAGGAGTTGATCACGGGATGATGTGTTACGGAACGAGTAAAGTGACTTGCCGGTAACGAGATTGAACAAGGTATCGGTATACCGACGATCGAATCTCGGGCAAGTAAAATACCGCTAGACAAACGGAATTGTATACGGGATCGATTGAGTCCTTGACATCGTGGTTCATCCGATGAGATCATCGTGGAACATGTGGGAGCCAACATGGGTATCCAGATCCCGCTGTTGGTTATTGACCGGAGAACGTCTCGGTCATGTCTGCATGTCTCCCGAACCCGTAGGGTCTACACACTTAAGGTTCGATGACGCTAGGGTTATAAAGGAAGCTTGTATGTTGTTACCGAATGTGGTTTGGAGTCCCATATGAGATCCCGGACGTCACGAGGAGTTCCGGAATGGTCCGGAGGTAAAGATTTATATATAGGAAGTCCTGTTTCGGCTATCGGGACAAGTTTCGGGGTCATCGGTATTGTACCGGGACCACCGGAAGGGTCCCGGGGGCCCACCGGGTGGGGCCACCTGCCCCGGGGGGCCACATGGGCTGTAGGGGGTGCGCCTTGGCCTACATGGGCCAAGGGCACCAGCCCCAAGAGGCCCATGCGCCTAGGGAACCCTAGAGGGAAGAGTCCTCAAAGGGGAAGGCACCTCCGAGGTGCCTTGGGGAGGATGGACTCCTCCCCTCCCTCTTGGCCGCCGCACCAGATGCCATCTAGGGCTGGCCGCCGCCACTAGGGGGTGGGAAACCCTAAAGGGGGCGCAGCCCTCCCCTTCCCCTATATATATGAGGCCTAGGGGCTGCCCATAACACATGATTTGATCTCTCGTTGGTGCAGCCCTGCCCCCTCTCCCTCCTCCTCTTCTCCCATGGTGCTTGGCGAAGCCCTGCGGGATTGCCACGCTCCTCCACCACCACCACGCCGTTGTGCTGCTGTTGGATGGAGTCTTCCTCAACCTCTCCCTCTCTCCTTGCTGGATCAAGGCGTGGGAGACGTCACCGGGCTGTACGTGTGTTGAACGCGGAGGTGCCGTCCGTTCGGCACTTGATCATCGGTGATCTGAATCACGACGAGTACGACTCCATCAACCCCGTTCACTTGAACGCTTCCGCTTAACGATCTACAAGGGTATGTATATGCACTCCCCTTTCTACTCGTTGCTGGTCTCTCCATAGATAGATCTTGGTGTTACGTAGGAAATTTTTTGAATTTCTGCTACGTTCCCCAACACATATTGCATGAGTTTATCCCTCTACATCATGTCATCTTGCTTAAGGCGTTACTCTGTTCTTATGAACTTAATACTCTAGATGCAGGCAGGAGTCGGTCGATGTGTGGAGTAATAGTAGTAGATGCAGGCAGGAGTCGGTCTACTTGTCACGGACGTGATGCCTATATACATGATCATGCCTAGATAATCTCATAATTATTCGCTTTTCTATCAATTGCTCGACAGTAATTTGTTCACCCACCGTAATACTTATGCTATCTTGAGAGAAGCCACTAGTGAAACCTATGGCCCCCGGGTCTATCTCTTATCATATTGGCTTCCAATCTACTTTTATTTGCATCTTTACTTTTTGCATCTATATTATAAAATACCAAAAATATATTTATCTTATCATACTATCTCTATTAGATCTCACTTTCGCAAGTGGCCGTGAAGGGATTCACAACCCCTTTATTGCGTTGGTTGCGAGTTCTTTGTTTGGTTGTGTAGGTGCGTGGGACTTTTGAGGAGCCTCCTACTAGATTGATACCGTGGTTCTGAAAAACTGAGGGAAATACTTACGCTACTATTGCTGCATCACCGTTTCCTCTTCAAGGAAAACCAACACAAGCTCAAGACGTAGCAACCGGCATCGGCGATGGTGGTCGATTATTGTTCCCCAAGTTGAGGTACCACTGAAGATTCTGCGAGGAGTGATGCCAATCATTGAGGACCTTGTGTTCAGTAGGCTCAACGCAGGGTGGTTGAAGCTTAAGAACAAAAACTTTGTATTTGAGTTTGGGAGCTTGAGTAACCTCCCTTTGCTTCAGGTGCCCTGCTCTGGTGCTCCCCCCTAACCTAATTTCCGAGGGGCATTTCTGTCCCTGCGAGTTTGGTTTTTTCCTGGCTCGCCATAGCCCAGATCCAAGCCATGTATTGCCCTACCAAGCCCTGTGTAGCCCTATACAACCCAGGCCGTATATGTACAATACCCTGGTCCAAAAAAAACATCACACGACCCCACGATCATGTAGGACCTGCCAGATCCAATCATTCACGCAACTCCATCAATCTCGCGAGCATTCACGCAGCTCCATAATTCACGTGGTAGATCTCCAGCGGCGTGCGTCTATCTCGTCGGACAGCGGGCGCGGCAACGTCGTCAATCTCCAGCGCTCACAGGTACCGCATCCCGCATCCCCCCGCACCCCTCTAGTCCCGCTCGCGGCAACATCAAACGAACTGCCGCCGTCAGAGGTAGTGGTTAACCTAGAGGGGCGGGTAACCTACCTACCCAGTGGCGCATGTGATCGTGGATCTTGTTCCGGTAGTGCTGCTCCTCGTGATCTGGGTTTCTTCAGTGTAGGCTTCACATAGCGTCGGTTGCCATCGGCAGTGTCCACTAGGACTATCGTTATTTGATGTGGCGGCTAACCTAGGTATCCGGGGACAGAGGCAATCACAGATCTAGCTAGGTTTTGTAGTGCTGCTCCTCGTGATTGAAAGTGATCACGACGGGAGCCGTGGCCATCTTCCTGACTTGGTTTGGCAGATCTGAACAGCCTCGGTTGGGGTTGTTTACATAACATCCGTGATCGTGTGCTATGTGTTGATATTTCATCATTGATAATGTTTTCACATGTGTTGATACATATTATTTGTTGTAGGAAATGGCGGACGAGGAGTTAACTGATATGATGGTAGACATGGAGTTTGGAGAACTTATGAAAGACTGGATAGAAGTTTGGTCAGATGATGAAAATTCAGATCTTGGAGATCTGTCAGAGAATGGGAACGAATGGGAAGATTTTAATGTGAGTGGCATTATCATGTTGTAATTTTTTGGTGCCATCCGACAACATTATATTTTTGTGTTGAAAATGTGTAGATGGATGAGCATGATGATGGTCAGGAAAAAAATTTGGAGCTCTCAAATGAAGATTACATTAGTCAGGTACGTAAGTAAAAAAAATTATTGTCATGCAAATTGAATTCATTCTGGAATATTATATGATAAGTAATTATTTATTTGTGTTGTATTTTTCAGTTCATTTCCGAATGTCATAATGCGTACGACTATTACTGTGAATCCGACGCCGAGACAGGCCTTAACGACGAATCATTAGATGCACCTGATTCTGGGGATTCGCAGTTGTCAGTCATCATGAGTGAGGTATTTGTGTAATCAATATTTTATGAAAGTAATGTTAAATCATAGAAAACTGTTTTCATGGCTATGTTTTGATTGTGTAGGTGACAGAAGATGGTAGGGCAAAGAATGTCCAAGATACTGCCAGTGCAGATGATAAGAGGGATATGTTCATGCAGATAATGGACATGACTTTTATGACTCACGATGCTGTGTATGATTTCTACAACAGCTATGCCAGAGTTAATGGTTTCAGCATTAGAAAGAATAAGGTCTGGTATAGCAAAACTGAGTCACATCATATGCATTATAGGCAGTTTGTTTGTTCCGGACAAGGGAAACGTGACAGCAAGTTGCTAACCGAGGAAGGACACAGCCGTAGGCTCAGAGCCAAGACACGCTGCTTTTGCGAAGCACACCTGACCGTCAAGCTTGACCAAAAGCATGGGGTTTGGTATGTTACAAGTTTTGAGGACAAGCATAGCCATATGTTGGCACGACCAGACGAGGTACCTTTTCTTTGGTCCCACAGAAAAATCAAAGAGTACCAGAAGCATGAGATAATGTCCATGGGAGCTGCAGGGATTAGAATTCACGACATGATGGATTCCTTTATCAGCAAACATGTATGGTATGGCGGTGTTGGTTTTACCGGGCGTGAAATATACAACATTTGCGCCAGGGAGAAGAGGAAGCTGCTTTCAAAAGGTGATGCTGCCACAGCCATAGGCATCATGGCCAGTAGGAAATAGAGGGATCCTAGCTTCTTTTTCGAGTACATGCTAGATAAGGAAGGACACTTGAATAGGATGTTCTGGTGTGACTCCCAGTCTCATCATGACTATGAGGACTTTGGCGACATGCTTGTATTTGACAGCACGTACAAGATGAACTGCTATGGTATGCCATTCATACCTTTTCTTGGTCTTAACAATCACCGGAAGACCACTGTTTTTTGTTGTGCCATAGTTTCGGACGAGACCGAACAGACATACGTGTGGCTGTTGCAGACTTTTTTGAGGTCCATGTGTCAAAAGATGCCGAAGAGTGTAATCACAGATGCCGACGCTGCGATGATCAAGGCAATTTGTGAAGTCGTGCCAGACGTGTGGCACCGTATATGTACGTGGCATATAGAAAAAAATATGAAGATTCACCTCGGTCACAAGTCCTTGAAGGAGTTCCGAACTCTTCTGTACTACAGCACGTCCACGGCCACGTTTGAGGAGAGATGGCACGCATTTACCAAAAGATGGCAGTCGGAAAAAACTGTAACATGGTTGAGACAGATGTATAAGAAGAGGAGACTATGGGCCGCGGCTTATCTGACAGAGGGGTTTTGGCATGGCATGAAAAGCAACCAGCGGAGTGAAAGCCTGAACTCATGCCTTCACGTCCACCTAGACGGTGAAATGACCCTGGTGGATATGATTTTGCATTATGAGAACATCGTTGTACGTATCCGTGAAAACAAGGCACGAGATGACTGCACGGCTTCATAGAGTTTACCGATGCCAGTTACTAGCTCGAGGGAACTTGAGATAGCTGCTTCTAACGTCTTCACTCCAGCAAACTTCTACATGTTGCAAGATGATCTTAGAAAAATTGACGGCATGGAGATTGTAGAAATTAAGCTGGGAGACAGATCATAGCGGTACATCGTGGCCTGGAAGAATAACCGGAAGAGCCGTTTTTGGGTGGAGTATACACCAGTAAATTCCGCAGAACCTATACGGTACAGCTGCAGAAGAATGATTCGAACAGGTCTACCTTGCAAGAACATATTCCACGTACTGAAGTACTTGAACATATATGAAATACCAAAGTGTTTAGTTCTTGTTCGGTTCATGAAACAAGCAAGGTTGGGACTGCCCGTGAGGCACACAAGCGATCTGTTGGGATTTGGTTGGACTGGGGCCGAGGAAAGAATGAAATATAGCCAGGCCAGTGTGTTAGCGTCAGAAGCTATGCATGCGGCATGCAAACACCCAGCTTTGTGGGATCAGTTACAGGAATGTTTGGAGGCCGTGATAGCTAAGAGTCATGAGTATGATATGCTACAGGAAAATTTGAGCAAGAATACAAATGACTTCAGTAAGTGTGAAGTTGAATATGTAGACGATGGTGAAGGCAACATGGTCGCAGTTAAAGATCGTATGGAAGTGTCAAGCAAAGGTGCAACAAAGGTAGATGAGAACCGCCCTGTCTCGAAAAATGGTAGACCACTCTCTTTTGATGAGTTGAAAACTCGGTGCGGCGCTTGCAAATTGCTAGGACACACTAAACGTAGCAAGAAATGCAAACTAAATCAGAAGTAAGTGTTTGTATGCATTGTGGATTATTGAAAAATTTATCATTCATTAACTTATCTTGTCTTTTATGATGTGCAGAAAAGTGGAGAAGGAAGAAGAGTAGAACACTTGCTTCAATTTTTTACGGATGAATCGAGTGAACAGGACAGTGTATCCTTTTCACATTATGGCATCAAATTTAGTTCGATGTTTAACATCGTGTTTGGTTCCTATATATTGTAGCAACTCGATCGACACTTTGTTTATTAGGAGTGTCAACCTTTTACATCTCTAAATAAACAACAAAATCCGACCTAAATAAATTAGTTCTACATGGTAGAAAGAATATTGTACATTTTCCCTCCCCACGTCCTAACTGCCATTAAATAAGTAACTTACCACTCCCCACCACACATTCACCCACCTACCTCGCGCACCGGTTCAAACTCCCCTCTTATCCCCACCTATAGTAGATCGAGAAAACCCTCACCGGCGACCGCTGCAGCCGCCTCCATGGAGAAAAGCCTCAGCTGTCAGAGAGCGATGATGGAGCTCGCCGGCGATGACGAGGGGTGGCGCGCACAGTTGACGGAGGTGTGCGGCTAGTTCCCCAGCACGGAGATGTTGGTCAACCACGCGCGTGGCCTCATCAAAGTCCTCACCGACACCGAGAAGAAGCGCGCCTTCCCCTACGGTCGCGGTGTCCTGCCGGCTCTCCTCCTCGTCTGGGCAATGCGAGAGGCCACGCTGAGCGACTCCCCTGTTCAGCGCGCAAGGTGGTGGATGTACCGCTCCACCACCATGATGCTGCGGCCAAATCCAGCACGCGTCGTGTTGAGGGCGGAGCGCATCAACGTCGAGCTCTCTCTCCCTGCGCCCGTCAGCCTGGACTACCAGGTCCGCCATGTGCCGAAGCCAGTCCTGCCGTTGGGCTCTAACATCGTGGAGGACGACATGGACGAGGTACTGCTCATCCCTGATGACCATGAGGAGGGCGAGGAGGACGCCGTGCAGATGGTAGCGCCGGTCGCCGTCGAGGGTGGCAAGACAATGCCCATCGACGTCGAGCTCCTTCCCCTCCACCCTGACATAGTGAAGGTGGAAGAAGAGGAGGTGGCTCAGGATCAAGTGGCTCAGGATCCGATGGCGTAGCTGTCGAACAGGATGGCGGTCAAGAAGAAGGCTTCTCCATGTGTGGTACGCTGCTCACGCTGCCTCAAATTTCTGAAGAAGTGAAGATGGGCACAGTTGCTGAAGGAGGAGGAAGCTGCTGGTTTTCTTAAGTTAGGTATGCTGTTATATGTTTCAACATATAAGTTAGCATTATTTTGGGCTTGATGTTGGTTAGGTATGCTTTTATATGTAAGCATATAAGTTATGCAATCGGTACGGTTTGGTCGGGTTCTTTGTGGCCGAAGAACTGAATATCTACTGCTCACCCTAAGTGTCAAGTTCAGTCAAATTTCAGAATATTGAATATGTACTGTTGTTTTGCTTCAGTGTTGCATCAAAGGTGTAGGTGCTGCTAGATGTTGCTCCTATGTTGCAACAAGACAATGAACTGGGCTGCTGCACAAATCAGTAGTGTTGCTATGTGATGTGCCCATGTGCATCACTTACCAAATATAGAACATGCCAAAAGTGCATTGTCTGCCAAATATAGAACATGCCAAAAGTGCATTGTCTACCAATCATGATGGCCCTTGTTATTTCTGCTGCAATGTCTGTTACACTTTGCCCATAAGCTGAATAGCAAATAATTCATCAGCATTTCATCATGTAAATTACAATGATGTCAATAACTTTATGAACAATCTACTTGGTAACTATGACAGCAATCATAATGGCAAGCAGGCCAAGATACAGAAGACCTCCAAATCCTAAAATCCTATCCCTATAGAGCAATATTTCCCTGTGCATCTTAACCATTGCCCTCTTTTCTTTCTCATTCCTTTTAATTTCAGCTTCATATTCTGTAATCTTAGTCTCCAGTTTCTTGTTCTTCATGGCAAGATACTTAATGACTGACTTTGCTTTGCTATCCCACTCCCCATCAACCCATTCAACATACTTAGAAGTGATATCATACTAAATAAATCATGAGCAATTCAAGTCAATTTATAACCGAACTTGTCACTGCAAGTGTTAAACACTGAACTTTTTTGCAGCTTGACCTCAGTAGCAGTACTAGTTTGAAGATCATGCTCAGTAGAATAACCTCAAACACACATCTCACTAATGCGCTGTCAAAATTGTCTGCATTTATGCAGACACAGCCACCAGGAGTTTCCTGATGACCAAATAGATGGAGCTTGTCAGGGCCACATGTCATGGTTTGTGGGCGACAATTCTGGCATGTAAAGAACAATGGTAAAGAACCTACCTTTTTGCCACCAAAGTGTAGCACTGAAGAAACCCTAGCCATCGGTTCTCCCGGCCCTCCGCCGCCCACGAAACCCCCCTCCCCTGTTCCACTCGATCCGCCGCCGCTCCCTCATATTCCACTGAATCCGCCCCACCTGCTTCCAGGACCCAGGGTTCGACCTAACTTGCGGTCGCCACCGCTCTTCTCGCCGCAGCCGCCGCCGCCCGACGCCCAGCTCGCTGTCATGCTTTCGCCGTTGAGATTTGGAGGCGCAAATGGAGAGAGAGGGCTAGGGATTTGGAAGGGAAACGAGAAAAGGGGAAAGATCGATGTGAACTTGACAAAATGGGCTTGTGTAGCGCTGCCGGCACGATAGGCCGCCTGTGGGGCCCCTCACATGGTTAGATGGGTCGTGCCTGACATCATGGTGAGTACAGAAAAAGTTAATTATACATGCAATAAAAAAACGATGGGTTTGTAAAACAAAATAGAAAAAAATGATGCCTGATAACACGCAATAGAGCCAACGAGCTGACATGACTAATTTTCATCTGTGTAATACGTTTTGGCTTGATATATTTACATAGCTAACATGACTACTTTTCATAATCATGCGATGAGGGGGAATTACCAGGAGATTATGCAAGATGATGACATGCAGATAGCTAAGGCAGAAGGCTAAGTTTGATAGAGTTTTAAAAAAAGTAAAGAATGTGAAAATTTTAATATGAAACTTCGGAGAGCAGTTGAAGAGAAAAATAGAATGCGAATACTATGAATGTGATAAATACAATTATAAAAAATTGGAGAACGAGAAAAATATTAAGCAAGAACAATTGATAGTTGAAGCCAAAACTCTATTGGTACAACCAAATTGTCTTCTCCGAGTGAACTGTATGACCGAATTGTCTGGTACGAGCCTATTGTGTGACAGACGCATACACATGTATGTGTCACAATATTCGAGATGCCCTGTTTATTACATAAAAATGATAGAAACCCTAAGATAATCATGCCGTCAAAATCTTCGACCGGACTAAACCAAAGCACTAAAACTTGACTCTTGCATGCAGCATGAATTCTTCAGGCGCGCCTTTTCCTTGCGATTTCGGGAATTTTGTTCTTCACACACTCCATCGTGTTCGAAGGTTACATAATCAACTCGGCGACGAAACGTCTTCTCCTTGCGTCAACGGTGGCCTGCAAAAAATGACATACATGTTACATGAACCGAAGTTGCTACACGACCATACTAGCTAGTCTACAAACGTAAACAACAGCATACCTATGAAAATGGCGGGTCATTTGGTCCCCGTCCCAATGCTCTAGACATTCTATGACAAAAAGGCCACAAGAGATCCTGGCATATATGCAAACATTGGCGGTGTTTAATACGAACATGTGTGTTGTTGTTTGAGTGTGCATGATGTCCTACTAACTCACCCATCCTCTTGCTGGGGCATGTCATACTCCTTGATAGGCCACTTACTTACGTCCGGATATTTCCCTGGTGTAATAAGATTTGCTTGGCACATATCCACTACTAGGGAAAAGCCTAGCAGCAGCGCGGGTTTTAGGCCTATCAGTAGCGTGGGCAGGAGCGCTACTGATAAGGCGCTACAGCTAATGCTTAGCAATAGCGCGCCTAGACCCACGCTACTGCTAAATTGACTTAGTAGTAGTGCTTCTTCAGAATAGCGCTACTGGTAATTAGTAGTAGCGCTTCTCCTCTCCCGCGCTACTACTAATATTTAGTATTTTATTTCTTTTTTATTGCATGTTGTATTCATACACCTTTACACAAGTTTTCATACAACAGGAATTTAGAGATTGTTTTTACATATTAATGAGTTATTACATCGTGGGGTGAAAGAACCATGGACTAGTTTCAAGTGGATGTCCATCCACTTGAAACTAATCCGCGGTTCTTTCACCCAATGATATAATAATATCATCATCATCATCATATCATTAACAACTTATCATCATAATACATCATTGTCATATAACACCTCCTCAAGATCATCATTTTCATCATTGACATCACATAATACCTCCTCAAGATCATCATTATCAACTCTAACACATTACCACATAAGAAACATATTGTACCTCATAGGACCTATTACATTCGATTAAGACCTACAACATTTTCTAAGGTAAAATAGCAAAAAACAAGATAGCCCCTGACTCTCCATTATGGAGAATGGAGATTAGCCCGTCTCCAATTCTTTCCTTTCACTGAATGTTACTTCCAAGAACCTCCTTGCGAATGTCCATACATTTCTTCCATTCTTTGATGAACATGTGTTCACGGGTTTTAGAAATCCGATATGCACAGGTGAGCTCCGTAGATTTACCTGGCAGTATGTTTAGAACTTAGAGGCGACCATGTAGAGACATCAGATGAGGCACACAATCCATCGGGAGTTTCTGTTGAAAAACATAATAATAACTTCGTAGTTAGCAATGATGTACTAGTTTTAGAAGTATGCAAAAGATGCACGGATGTCGTAATAGTAAAAAATCCTACCAGGGTATCTCTAGAGAAGTTACCGTGGTTCAACACATGCACTAGTGGCACGTATTCACCATAATTTGGAGGAGTTCGATAATAGTCATTGTAGTTCTCAAGAAGAGTACAAAATGCGATCAGATGATTTTTCTCCTTATACGTTAATTCGGTGCCATCGGTGTAGTGGGTTTTATCTACCATCTTCCGCACAGTCTTTGAAGAATCAAAATAAGCTGTCAATGGAAATAAGCTATCAACTATTTTGAAATAAACAATATAAATTAGTTAATAACTATGTTTGAGAAACTCACATAGCGGTACAATCGGAAGCGTATCAACAAGGACCCAAATGTCCATATTGTCTTGCTCGATGTCAGGATCGCTGTAATATCCCAAATTTTCAATTTGGAATGTTATACATTAGATCATCATGCATATCATATTTTCTTGCATTTTGTTGATCCTAGAAATTTCACGCAACTCGGGGACCCACAGAGAGAGTTGGAGATTTCGAAATTTTCATATTTGAGTTCTATCAAATTTTGAAAAGAGGATCATTTGGATTATTTATTTTATCTTCAAATATTTTTCCAATATCAAA
The DNA here is from genome assembly GCF_002162155.2 of Triticum dicoccoides. Lineage (NCBI taxonomy): Eukaryota > Viridiplantae > Streptophyta > Magnoliopsida > Poales > Poaceae > Triticum > Triticum dicoccoides. Next base: position 77,947,065 of record NC_041385.1, read on the forward strand.
AATAATATGAGAGGGAATAATATGACTTTCCCAAAATTTAGGAAAAATGAAGATTTAATAAATAAATCAAATTTTGGATTTTTCTCGGAGTTTATTTGCCTTAGGGAAAAATGCATGTTTTCAAAAATTGCATTTTTTAGGCCCGAGTAAAAGTTCATTTTGTTCGGCTCATTTTTAGGAGTCGGGGAAAATTTACTTTATTAATTTTGGAGTCCGGTAGGTTTTTCTTTCTTTATTTTTTCTGCGCGCGAAACCGTTTAAAAAAAACCCGCAGCGCCTTGGGCCAAAGGCCCAAGCCGCCAGCCGCTGGCCGGCAGGAGACCAAGGCCATCGCGCACGCGCGCGAGCGCCAGGGAGCCGCCGCCGCCCCTGTTTCCTTTTCTTTTAGCAAATCCTAGTAGGATTTGGACCCCGTTTCTTTTATTCCGTTTTTGTTTTTAGGATTCCTATTCCTAGTCTAATTCTTGTCCCCTACTCCAAGCAAAACCCACCCCTCCCCAATATAAATACCCAAGCACCCTCCCATCTAAACATCAAACCAAAACCCCTCCTCTCCTCTCCGCAACAGCAGCAGCGCAGCACCACCACCCGCGCCGCCGCCCTACACCCGCGCCGCCGCCCCA
>NC_041385.1:77948202-77985299 GCF_002162155.2 Triticum dicoccoides
CCGCTTGCCACCGCCGCCGCCGCCAACTGCCGCCGCCGCCGCCCAACGCCGCCGCCGGAGCCCCTCGCCTCTTCGAGGTACTAGCCCCGCGCCGCGTCACTTTTTCCCCGCGGTTCAGTTTTTCTCGTAAACCGTTCCGGTTTTCTAGATCGGTTTTCGTTTCGGTTTTCTTTCCGAAACCCTAGATCGGTTTTTCTCGCCGGTTTTTCTTTACGGTTTGTTTAGCGAGCATTCGCCGGACCGTTCGTCCCATCGAACGTGTTCACCGGTTTGCCTCGGTTAACGAACCTCCGTTCGTTCAACCGTTCGTCATTCTCTTTTCTAGTCGGATTTATTCCGCTATTTTTCAGATAGCGATTTCAGATCTGATTTTCTTTCTAGTTTATCTTCTCGCTTGTTTATTGGAATCAGGTGATTCAAGCGCCTGGAGTTTCTTCTCGAAACTGCCGTTCCGACTAATCAACTTAAACCAAGTTTTGTTACTGTAAAATTTGACTTAGTTTCAAATTGCTAGAACCGAGTTGTTTTCTTTCGTCGTTTGACTTTCGTTGCTTTATTCGATTTGATTCTTTTGCAACCAGGGTTCTTAAGTTGAACTCTCTGGTTAGATCTTTTATTCAATATTTACCCGTGCATTAGATGAGTACTTATTGTATGCTTGTTGTTTGTCTGCGATAGATCACCCGGAGTGCGCCGCTTGTTACTTCGAATCTCTAGGTTTCGCGGATCATCAGCAAGGCGAGTAACACTTGATCATACTTTTTCTACTACCCAGTTTTTGTGCATTAGATCAATCCTCACACATTGCATGATTAGGATCTAATTAAATTGTGGGATGGGAAGTAGATGAGGTAGTACCTATTACCTGTTTTACTTATGAAACCTTTGGGAGTTACTTCTGCGTTTGCTTATTATGCCATGCTATGCTAGTAGACGTGGATTGGGTGAGTGAATATCCATGACAGATGTGAGATTTTTAATTAATGGTTTATCTAAGGTGGCAACTTAAATACACATCTGGGTGGATTGAGGCACCTGGGGTTACCAGGACTTGCCTGTTTTTTTGGAAATCCCGGGGGTACCGTGTGATTTTCCTATGGACCGCCACCCAGGCTCAAAGGGATCATAAGATAATTCATACTAGTAACTTACGTGTGCAGCCACAAGCTATTATGGGCTCTGGCATAGTTGACTAAGTTGTGCGAACTCTTATAGTGGTGGACTAGCAGATGTAGGGGATGTAGGTGTACCGGTCCACCCATCGTAAGGTGCTAGCGCTTCTGAAAGACTGTGTCTCGGTCATCCGTTTCTCAAACACCATGTAGTTCGAGAAACCAAACGGAGGCGATCGAGTCTTGTGGGGAAAAGTGCGCAAACCTCTGCAGAGTGTACAAACTAATCATGATTAGCCGTGTCCCCGGTTATGGACATATTGAGTATCTAGTACTTGAATATTCTGTGAATCTCAACATGTTACTTCTAATTAATATTGATGGGTTTGTTAATGAGTACTTTTTAATTGGGATTGAGGATGTTGTCAACCATTCTCAATGTTTAACAACCACCATGATAGTTAAATAAATTTATTCCTTTGCAGTAGGGAAAAACTGGCTTTATGCAAAAACTGTAACCATAGAGCTTACCACCAGCCAAATATGCATGCAGTATAGGCTTATTGTTCATCATTCCCTACGTGTTACATTGCCAGCATATTCCATGTGCTGACCCATTTTCGGGCTGCAACTTTCATGTTGCAGACTTTTCAGACGACAAGTAAGGTGCTTTTAGGTCGTGGTTCTATACTCAGTGATGCCGTTGGAGTTGATGGACTCACTTATCTTCCAAGTCTTCCGCTGTTATCGTTATTAGATGGCCTTAAGCCATGATTATTGTAATAAGTCCTCTTTTGGACAAACAATGTAATAAGTGTGTGATTGCTACTCTGTTATAAATCCTTCGAAGTACTGTGTGGTGTCAGCATTACTGATCCAGGGATGACACCGGAGCACAGAGACTTGACCATCTGAGGTCGGGTCGCTACAGAGATGGTATCAGAGCACACGCTGACTGTAGGACACGACCACTAAGTTAAAGCCATAGATCACTATTCTCTTCTCATTTTCTAACTCCTCATCTTTTCTACTCTTTTAGGATGACGGATGCGAAGATCAAGTACGCCCAACCGGATGAAGGCACACCTTTTGGATGCCACTTGAAGGAAGTCGCTAAGTACCTGAACATTGGACTACCAAGCTTCACCGGGACTTTCAACGCCACTCTGCCTGAAGAGGAGCGCTGGAAGATTCAAGCTCATGTTCCGGGAAGGACATTCACGCCAATCACCAAGCCCATAGATAGTGTTTTCAGTGCACCAACCTGGAGTCTGGGAAAGAGCATGGCAGCTCATATCACCATGGGACGCATTGGAGAAGTTTATCAAGAAGAACTCAAGGACACTATCGACCAGATTTGCGGACGCCGGAATGAAGATTGGGAGATAGTCAGCACCAAGAAGGATAGATCCATTGCAGCATTCATCCAGGAGTTAAACCAGCACATTCGACACCAGGAGTACCAGATGTGCAAGGATATGGTAGACTTGAAGAATGCGAAGGGAAGGATCATCGAACTTGAAGGAGAGATGAAGTCTAAACGCAAGGAATACATGGACGATATCGTAGCCGTAGCAAGGCAAAATAGCGATCTCAAGTGCGAGATTGCGGAACTCAAGAAGGAATTGGAGCTCAAGAATGAAGACAAGTACGTCGACTGTCCAAGCAACTACATCATCATCGACGACACCGATTCGGATCCAAGTGAACCCGACTTTGAAGATGAAGCTGGAGCAGACATCATGGAGGCTTCCACCGGTTCAAATTAATAGATGACCACCATATGTTAGTAGTATTCCCTCCATGTAAACATTATAGTACACACACTTTTGCGATAGTTAGATCGTTGTAAGCCCTTTGTTTGAATGAATGAAGTGATTTTGTGTGCATTTGTCTCTTGGGCATTTGGGTAGTGTTTTTCTCCTTAGACCCCATTCTATTCTTAATTTCTCGTCTTTTATAAACCCCTCAGATGCCTCCGAGACGCGACCCTGAGTTTGTTTTCCCTCCAGAGATCACTCAGTTGATTCAGCAGCAGAATACTTTGATTCAGACATTGGTGCAGAACCAAGGCAACAACAACAACAACCCACCACCACCACCACCTGCGGATCACTTGACTCGTTTTCTTAGGATGAATCCGCCGGTGTATTCCAGTAGCACCGAGCCGATTGTAGCAGATGATTGGCTTCACAAGATAGGAAGGGAGTTGACCACTGCAGGATGCACAGATGGTGAGAAGGTGAAGTTTGCTGCACATCAGCTTGACGGACCCGCAGCAGCATGGTGGGAGAATTTCACAGCCACTTACCCAGTAGACACTGTCACATGGGATCAGTTTCAGCAAGCTTTCCGCACTGCCCATGTTTCAGCAGGAGCTATGTCCATGAAGAAGCGTGAGTTTCGCAACTTACGCTAAGGAGGAAGGACTGTTGGCCAGTATGTGGATGATTTTAGTAAGTTAGCACGTTATGCCCCAGATGACGTTTCTACAGATGCAGCTAAGCAGGAGAAGTTTCTGGAAGGACTGAATGATGAGTTAAGCATGCAGTTGATGGTAGCAAGATTCAATAACTACCAGGAGTTGGTAGACCGCACCCTCATGATTGAAGGAAAGCAGCAGCAGATTGAGAATCGCAAGAGGAAGTATGGACAGGGGAAGTATAACTCTGGAGCCCAGCAGAAGCCCAGTTATACACCTAGACAGGGAGTTCAGTTTCAGCATACCCATGGAGGAGGTAGTTCGCACAACCATAATGGCCACAAGAATGGTAATGGGAATGGAGGAAGCAACGGCTAGAACCGGACCACACCATCAACCCCAGCCAAGAAAGACCTGAGCCATGTCACCTGTTACAAGTGTTCCAAGACCGGACATTATGCAAATGATTGTCCCGAAGGCCAAGGTGGAACTGGAAGCTCTGGAAAGAAGCCAAACCCTTTCAATAGGGGACAGGTGAACCACATTGATGTGGAGGAGGTTGAAGATCAGCCCGATGCAGTAATCGGTAAGTTTTTGGTTAAGTCATTTACTGCACTTGTTCTTTTCGATACTGGTGCATCGCATTCATACATATCAAGGGGATTTGTAGAGAAGTATAGTCTGCCTACTCAGATTCTTAAAACCCCTATGCTAGTAAGTTCACCAGGAGCAGAGTACACGGCCAGACAAGGATGTTTTCAAGTGCCATTGAGTATAGGAAGGCATGTATTCCCGACGGATTTGTTAATTCTGGAATCCCAAGGTTTGGATGTGATTCTTGGAATGGATTGGCTGTCGATGTATTGAGGAAACATCGATTGCACAAGTAGGACGATTTTTCTCACAACACCAGAAGGAAGAAGGATCAAGTATGTCTCACGGCATGGACTAAACAGGAATCAAGTAAATTGTTTATCCGGAGTTGTGCAGGAAGAGGTGCCAGTGGTGAAGGATTACCCTGATGTATTTCCTGAGGAATTGCCAGGAATGCCACCGGATAGAGACATTGAGTTTCTGATTGAACTTTTGCCAAGAACAGGCCCAATATCGAAGCGACCCTACAGGATGCCCGCACAAGATTTGGCGGAAATCAAGAAGCAGATTAAGGAGCTATTGGATAAAGTTTATATACGCCCAAGTTCTTCACCTTGGGGATCACCCGTACTATTAGTGGAGAAGAAGGATGGATCGTTAAGGATGGTTGTTGATTATCGTGGATTGAATGCAGTAACAATCAAGAACAAGTACCCACTACCAATGATAAATGATCTGTTTGATCGTTTGCAAGGAGCTAAAGTGTATTCCAAGATCGATTTGCGATCAGGGTACCATCAGTTGAAGATTCGAGAGCAGGACATACCTAAGACAACGTTCACCACAAGATATGGACTGTATGAGTATACCGTTATGTCATTTGGATTGACTAACGCACCTGCCTATTTCATGAACCTGATGAACAAAGTGTTTATGGAGTTTTTGGATAAGTTCGTCGTGGTGTTCATTGACGATATTTTGGTTTACTCGAAGAATGAAGAGGAACATAAGGAACATTTGCGATTGGTTTTGGAGAAACTAAGGGAACATCAGTTATATGCCAAGTTCAGCAAATGTGAGTTTTGGCCAAAGGAAGTTGGATTTCTTGGACATGTTATATCTGGAGAAGGTATAGCAGTTGACCCCACAAAGGTTGAGACTGTAACCAAATGGGAAGCACCAACGATAGTTGGAGAGATCCGGAGTTTTCTTGGACTCGCAGGATACTACCGGAGATTCATTGAGAATTTCTCAAAGATTGCAAAGCCTATGACGGAGTTGCTGAAAAAGGATACCAAGTTCATTTGGACTGAGGATTGTGAGGCAATTTTCCAGGAGTTGAAGAAAAGATTGGTTACCTCACCAGTGTTAATTTTGCCAGATCAGACTAAGGATTATGAGGTGTATTGCGACACTTCACGTCGAGGACTTGGAGCAGTACTTATGCAGGAAGGAAGAGTTGTTTCGTATGCTTCACGACAACTAAAACCTCACGAATTAAATTATGCCACACATGATTTGGAGTTAGCAGCCGTAGTGCATGCATTGAAGACATGGAGACATTTCCTCATTGGAAATCATTGTGAGGTGTACACGGATCACAAGAGTTTGAAGTACATTTTCACGCAGAAGGAGTTAAACCTTAGACAAAGGAGATGGTTGGAACTCATCAAGGATTATGATATGAGATTGCATTATCATCCCGAAAAGGCTAATGTAGTAGAAGACGCATTGAGCCGTAAGAGCCATGTCAATACGCTGATGACGGGAGAGATACCAAAGGAGTTAGCAGAAGACCTTCGTGAGCTATGTTTGGAAATAGTTCCGAGAGGCTATGTAGCAGCATTGGAGATTCAGTCTACCTTGATGGATAAAATCAGGGAAGCCCAGAAAAAGGACAAGGAGATCGCGGATATAAAGGAGAAAATGAGCGAAGGAAAAGCAAAGGGATTTCGTGAGGATGAGCACGATACCCTATGGTTTGAGGACCGTGTTTATGTGCCAAATGACCCGGAGATCAGGAAGTTAATTTTGCAAGAGGCACATGATTCACCCTATTCGATTCACCCAGGAAATACCAAGATGATTTTGGATTTGAAGGAAACATTCTGGTGGACCGGAATGAAGAAGGATATTGTGGAGTATGTAGCAGTTTGTGATGTATGTCAGAGAGTGAAGGCAGAACATCAAAAGCCAGCAGGATTGTTGCAACCATTGCCGATACCCGAATGGAAGTGGGATAAACTAGGCATGGATTTCATCACGGGTTTGCCAAAGACTCGTTCAGGCTATGACTCGATTTGGGTTATAGTCGACCGCTTGACGAAGGTAGCTCATTTCATTCCAGTCAAGACTACCTATAGCAGTGCTAAGTTGGCAAAGATATACATGACCAGAATTGTGTGTTTGCACGGAGTTCCGAGGAGTATCGTATCAGATAGAGGAACCCAATTTACCTCAAAGTTTTGGAATCAGTTGCATGAAACCTTGGGAACGAGGCTGGAATTCAGTACAGCTTTTCACCCACAGACAGATGGACAGACTGAGAGAGTCAATCAGATTTTGGAGGATATGCTAAGAGCTTGTGCACTAGATTATGGATCTAGTTGGAACGATAACCTGCCGTATGCGGAGTTTTCTTATAACAACAGTTACCAAACCAGCTTGAAGATGGCACCTTTCGAAGCTTTATACGGAAGAAGGTGCAGGACACCGTTGTCATGGGACGAAGTTGGAGACCGTCAATTGTTTGGACCAGATTTGATTAAGGAGTCTGAATAGAAAGTTAAGCTGATTCGCGACAGGCTCAAGGTAGCCCAATCCAGACAGAAGAGCTATGCAGATTCAAAATGCAAGGCGATAGAATATGAAGTTGGAGACAGAGTTTACCTTAGAGTATCCCCACTTCGAGGAGTTAAGCGTTTTGGAGTTAAAGGAAAATTAGCACCATGTTTTGTTGGACCGTATAAGATTTTGCAACTCATGGGAGAAGTTGCTTATAAGTTGGAATTACCAGAAGGACTGTCAGGAGTTCATGACGTATTCCATGTTTCTCAGCTGAAGAAACGTCACGCCGAGATGGCAGAGGTACCGCTAAGAGATACAGTGCCTCTGGAAGCAATTCAGTTGAAGGATGATTTGACATATGAGGAGAAACCAGTCAAGATTCTCGAATATGCCAGCAGAGTTACTCGCAGCAAGGTTATCAAGTTTTGCAAGGTTCAGTGAAGTCACCACACGGAGGATGAAGCCACCTGGGAGAGAGAAGAAGATTTGCTCAAGGACCACCCTCACCTATTTTCTAGCCAACCCGAATCTCGAGGGCGAGATTCATCTTAAGGGGGGTAGGTTTGTAACATCCCAAATTTTCAATTTGGAATGTTATACATTAGATCATCATGCATATCATATTTTCTTGCATTTTGTTGATCCTAGAAATTTCACGCAACTCAAGGACCCACGGAGAGAGTTGGAGATTTCGAAATTTTCATATTTGAGTTCTATCAAATTTTGAAAAGAGGATCATTTGGATTACTTATTTTATCTTCAAATATTTTTCCAATATCAAAAATAATATGAGAGGGAATAATATGACTTTCCCAAAATTTAGGAAAAATGAAGATTTAATAAATAAATCAAATTTTGGATTTTTCTTGGAGTTTATTTGCCCTAGGGAAAAATGCGTGTTTTCAAAAATTGCATTTTTTAGGCCCGAGTAAAAGTTCATTTTGTTCGGCTCATTTTTAGGAGTCGGGGAAAATTTACTTTATTAATTTTGGAGTCCGGTAGGTTTTTCTTTCTTTATTTTTTCTGTGCGCGAAACCGTTTAAAAAGAAAAACCCGCAGCGCCTTGGGCCAAAGGCCCAAGCCACCAGCCGCTGGCCGGCAAGGAGGCCAAGGCCATCGCGCACGCGCGCGAGCGCCAGGGAGCCGCCGCCGCCCCTGTTTCCTTTTCTTTTAGCAAATCCTAGTAGGATTTGGACCCCGTTTCTTTTATTCCGTTTTTGTTTTTAGGATTCCTATTCCTAGTCTAATTCTTGTCCCCTACTCCAAGCAAAACCCACCCCTCCCCAATATAAATACCCAAGCACCCTCCCCTCTAAACATCAAACCAAAACCCCTCCTCTCCTCTCCACGACAGCAGCAGCGCAGCACCACCACCCGCGCCGCCGCCCTACACCCGTGCCGCCGCCCCACACCCGCGCCGCCGCCGCCGCTTGCCACCGCCGCCGCCGCCAAGTGCCGCCGCCGCCGCCCAACACCGCCACCGCCGGAGCCCCTCGCTTCTTCGAGGTACTAGCCTCGCGTCGCGTCACTTTTTCCCCGCGGTTCAGTTTTTCTCGTAAACCGTTCCGGTTTTCTAGATCGGTTTTCGTTTCGGTTTTCTTTCCGAAACCCTAGATCGGTTTTTCTCGCCGGTTTTTCTTTCCGGTTTGTTTAGCGAGCGTTCGCCGGACCGTTCGTCCCATCGAACGTGATCACCGGTTTGCCTCGGTTAACGAATCTTCGTTCGTTCAACCGTTCGTCGTTCTCTTTTCTAGTCGGATTTATTCCGTTATTTTTCAGATAGCGATTTCAGATCCGATTTTCTTTCTAGTTTATCTTCTCGCTCGTTTATCGGAATCAGGTGATTCAAGCACCTGGAGTTTCGTCTCGAAACCGCCGTTCCGACTAATCAACTTAAACCAAGTTTTTCTACTGTAAAATTTGACTTAGTTTCAAATTGCTAGAATCGAGTTGTTTTCTTTCGCTGTTTGACTTTTGTTGCTTTATTCGATTTGATTCTTTTGCAACCAGGGTTCTTAAGTTGAACTCTCTGGTTAGATCTTTTATTCGATATTTACCCGTGCATTAGATGAGTACTTATTGTATGCTTGTTGTTTGTCTGCGATAGATCACCCGGAGTGCGCCGCTTGTTACTTCGAATCTCTAGGTTTCGCGGATCATCAGCCAGGCAAGTAACACTTGATCATACTTTTTCTACTACCTAGTTTTTGTGCATTAGATCAATCCTCACACATTGCATGATTAGGATCTAATTAAATTGTGGGATGGAAAGTAGATGAGGTAGTACCTATTACCTGTTTTACTTATGAAACCTTTGGGAGTTACTTCTGCGTTTGCTTATTATGCCATGCTATGCTAGTAGACGTGGATTGGGTGAGTGAATATCCATGACAGATGTGAGATTTTTAATTAATGGTTTATCTAAGGTGGCAACTTAAATACACATCTGGGTGGATTGAGGCACCTGGGGTTACCAGGACTTGCCTGTTTTTTTTGGAAATCCCGGGGGTACCGTGTGATTTTCCTATGGACCGCCACCCAGGCTCAAAGGGATCATAAGATAATTCATACTAGTAACTTACGTGTGCAGCCACAAGCCATTATGGGCACTGGCATAGTTGACTAAGTTGTGCGAACACTTATAGTGGTGGACTAGCAGATGTAAGGGATGTAGGTGTACCGGTCCACCCATCGTAAGGTGCTAGCGCTTCTGAAAGACTGTGTCTCGGTCATCCGTTTCTCAAACACCATGTAGTGCGAGAAACCAAACGGAGGCGATCGAGTCTTGTGGGGAAAAGTGCGCAAACCTCTGCAGAGTGTACAAACTAATCATGATTAGCCGTGTCCCCAGTTATGGACATCTTGAGTATCTAGTACTTGAATATTCTGTGAATCTCAACATGTTACTTCTAATTAATATTGATGGGTTTGTTAATGAGTACTTTTTAATTGGGATTGAGGATGCTGTCAACCATTCTCAATGTTTAACAACCACCATGATAGTTAAATAAATTTATTCCTTTGCAGTAGGGAAAAACTGGCTTTATGCAAAAACTGTAACCATAGAGCTTACCACCAGCCAAATATGCATGTAGTATAGGCTTATTGTTCATCATTCCCTATGTGTTACATTGCCAGCATATTCCATGTGCTGACCCGTTTTTGGGATGCAACTTTCATGTTGCAGACTTTTCAGACGACGAGTAAGGTGCTTTTAGGTCGTGGTTCTATACTCAGTGATGCCGTTGGAGTTGATGGACTCACTTATCTTCCAAGTCTTCCGCTGTTATCGTTATTAGATGGCCTTAAGCCATGATTATTGTAATAAGTCCTCTTTTGGACAAATGATGTAATAAGTGTGTGATTGCTACTCTGTTATAAATCCTTCGAAGTACTGTGTGGTGTCAGCATTACTGATCCAGGGATGACACCGGAGCACAGAGACTTGACCATCTGAGGTCGGGTCGCTACTATCACCAAGATCCATGGTGACAATCATACCCTCATAAAAACCATACATTTTGCAAAGTGCTTCCCAATTTTGGCAACCAAAATGGGTTACGCTCTGAGCATTGCATAGATTTACTTCAAAATCCATATCATGATGGGTCCTTAGGTGTATTTTCTTTGTTTCGAAATTTTCATGGTCTTCAAAACCCATCCTCTCCAAGACATAGCGTCTTGCATGGCATGGGATAAGCTAGTCGAATTGTAAAATATGAAAATTAGACGTTGAAATAGTTGAAGTCATGCTTAATTACGAAAAAAACACTTGTCGTTGTTGCGCACCATTTCACAATCGAAGGTCTCCCCGAGCTTAATGCTGAAGCGCCGATCTTCGTCCAGCCGAACGAACCTATTGCACATACCTCGATCATCGTGGCACCAGCTACACTCCCCCGGGAGACTGTCGTCATCCGAGTACGACATTTCCTACAATCATAATTCAAATATTAAACTTGTACATATTCTAGCACAAGTCATGCCAGAATTCATGAAAAAATCCGGCATGACCTTTGCTAAAAAAGGACATATCGAGCGCCTGAAATTTGCCGGAACGGAAATTATTCAACACTCCGGCAAAGCATAGGCCACTCGGAGATGTAAACTGAACATGAACGGCCACTTGGGCAACCACATATCCTATTTGAGCAACAACACAAGATAAACAAGGATATTTGGCTGGTCTCACCTCGATGTCGGAGGGGGTCGGTGACTGGGACGACGGCGGGGATGTCGGAGGGGGTCGATGACGGGGACGACGGTGGTCACCTGAAACCATATAAGTTATCACTAATACATCCCGAATAATTGCTTAAACTAAAAAATAACAACAAATATGACATGTTCTACTAGTTTTATTAATTCAACTAGTTCTTACTAAATATAAACTTACTACAAAAAGAAAAAAACTAGTTCTTTCTAAAAATAAAGTAGTTCAACTAGTTATATTAATTATCTTACTAAAAATACATTAGTTCTATTAATTCAACTAGTTCAACTAGTTTATTAATTTACTTACTAAACTAGTTCAACTACAACTAAAGTAGTTCAACTACCACTACTACTACTAAAAATCTAGTACTAACTAAGCAACATCTGGTACTAGCTATGAACCCTAAATTAACATCTACTACTACTAAATATAGTACTAACTAGTGGCAGGGGGTGGGGGGCGACGGAGAGGTAGCTAGGGCGGCGAGGTCGAGGGCGGTGGGAGGAGGGCTGCCGGCGGAGGAGGGAGGAGGGGCGACCGCAGGCGGAGGGAGGAGGGCGGCGGCAGAGGAGGGAGGGGCGGCCGCAGGTGGAGGGAGGATGTGCAAGGAGGAGGGAGAAGGGACGGAAGGAGGGGAGTACCTCGGCGGCGGACGGACAAAGGCGGCGGCGGCGACGACGCAGCACGACGGTTACGCGGGCGAGAGTGAGAGTGTGAGTGAGAGGGCCGGTCGTGCGCGTGGGGATAAGGTAGGGATAGTTGTAGCGCGTTTGCCAAAATGCGCTATAGCTAATCTGAATAGCAGTAGCGCTTTGCATATAAACTGCTACTGCTAAGTGTAACTATACAAAAAATACGTCAATGCAAACATACATTGGCCATCAATGATCTTTTTGTGTACAATCTGAATTGTCAATACCGGAGAGGACTCATATTGCGGCCACAAATTTTACACATAGAGTTTAGTGAAGACCAACTGGTTGTGGTAGTTTCAGAAATAACATATTTAAGGTGGTAAACACCCTGTTCACGGAGCAAGGTGGGACTAAACTTGTGGGCTGATCTTAGCAGTAGCGGTTTTCCTAGAAGCGCGTTGCTGCTAACTTCTATAGCAGTAGCGCCGTTTAGTATAGTGCGCTAATGCTATAACTAGCGGGGGGGGCGAGGTCATGGCAACTATAGCAGTAGCACTGTTCGCGGTGGACGCGCTACTGCTATTTTCCTGGCAGCAGCACGTTTTTATAACACGTGCTGCTGCTAAATAGCAGTAGCGTGGTATTTTGAAGAGCTCTGCTGGTAAGATTCTGTGTATAGGCTTTTCCCTAGTAGTGATCGTTTGCTATAGCCATTCGCTATAAAGAGGATAGTGTTAACAAAGAATCATAAACAACATGTAAGACCAATGGTACAAATGTTGGTTATATTACCAGTGCTTTCACAGTCTTTTCTGTCAGGTCCAGAGGATACAGTGAATCGAGAACTTGGAATTCTTGCTTGATCAAGTGCATGACCACGGTCATCCAGTGGGCATTTTTGATATTCAACGCGATAACAGTGCAAAAAACCATTATGGATCAAACGAAATACTTGATGAAATGTCCTGTAGTAAAGAATTACAAACATAATGAAAGATCGTGGATGTCGCCTAGAGGGGGGGGTGAATAGGCGTTTTAAAATAATTACAGTAGAGGCTTGAACAAATGCGGAATAAACCTAGCGGTTAATTTGTCAAGCACAAAACCTACAACAACTAGGCTCACCTATGTGCACCAACAACTTATGCTAAGCAAGATAAGAAACTATGTGATAGCAAGATATATGACAAAGAACAATATGGCTATCACAAAGTAAAGTGCATAAGTAAAGGGCTTGGGAGATAACCGAGGCACGCGGAGACGACGATGTATCCCGAAGTTCACACCCTTGCGGATGCTAATCTTCGTTTGGAGCGGTGTGGAGGCACAATGCTCCCCAAGATGCCACTAGGGCCACCGTAATCTCCTCACGCCCTCGCACAATGCAAGATGCCGTGATTCCACTAAGGGACCCTTGAGGGCGGTCACCGAACCCGTACAAATGGCAACCCTTGGGGGCGGTCACCGAACCCGTACACTTTGGCAACCATTGGGGGCGGTCACCGGAACCCGTCAAAATGCTCAGGGCGATCTCCACAAACTAATTGGAGACCCCGACGCTTTCCCGGAGCTTTACACCACAATGATTGAGCTCCGAACACCACCAACCGTCTAGGGCGCCCAAGCACCCAAGAGGAACAAGCTCAAGGGCACCAAGCACCCAAGAGTAATAAGCTTCTCAACTTGTAACTTCCACGTATCACCGTGGAGAACTCAACCGATGCACCAAATGCAATGGCAAGGGCACACGGAGTGCCCAAGTCCTTCTCTCTCAAATCCCACCGAAGCATCTAATGCTAGGGAAGAAAAGGAGAGGAAGAACAAGAAGGAGAACGCCAAGAACTCCAAGATCTAGATCCAAGGAGTTCCCCTCACATAGAGGAGAAAGTGATTGGTAGAAATGTGGATCTAGATCTCCTCTCTCTTTTCCCTCGAAAACTAGCAAGAATCCATGGAGGGATTGAGAGTTGGCAAGCTCGAAGAAGGTCAACAATGGGGGAAGAACACGAGCTCAAAGGATAGGGTTCAATGGGGAAGAAGACCCCCTTTTATAGGTGGGGGAAAATCCAGCCGTTATGCTCACAACCCGCACAGAGCAGTACTACCGCTCGTCCTCACGGTACTACCGCTAGGGATCGCGGTACTACTGCTTGCGGTACAAAAAAAATACTTCTGTACCTACCTCCGCAGGACTTGGGACGAGTTTTTTGGTCCGGAGCGGTACTACCGCTGTAGGAGCCGCGGTAGTACCGCTCTGGAGCGGTAGTAAAAAATTACATCCGCTCCAATTCGCGGTAGTACCGCTGCAGCCTTTTCAGAACACCAAAACTGCCACAACTTTTGCAAACAGACTCCGAATTCGATGAAACCAAGTTTGTTGGAAAGCTAGGGACAAGGGCTAACACAATCTTGAAATAAATATCAATAAGAAGCAAATTAGAAAAGGCCCATAAGAAAATGGTGAGAACCTTTCCTCGGACAAGACCGGTAAAACCTCCAACACCGAAAACATCATAGTAGACGCATGCGAACTCTGTTTTCGATGAACTCAAGCTTGTCATCAAGATGACCATAAGCTCTAAGACTCACAAAGAGAATCAAACAATAACCAAGAAACATGATGCAAGGATGCAGTGGTTTGAGCTCTCTACTAACGATACGATCAAGCTACCGACTTGAGAGCCCCCCTTGATAGTATGGCAAACGATCCTATAACCCGGTCTCCCAACTACCACCATGAGACCGGTAAAATAGAAAACCTATGAAGGGAAAACCTTTGCCTTGCACATGGTCCACTTGAGCTAGATGATGACGATCTTGACTCCCTCAAGTTGGACCACCTTTCTTGATTGCGTTGGCTCGATGAAGACTAGATGATTGCTCCCCCATAGTCCACTATGGGTGAGTCACTCTTGGGCACATCTTCACAAGTCCATTGACACCACAATGGATGGCAAGATTCAAGCACTTGATCTCTTCGTGATGCTCCACTTGAACTTGCACATGGAAATCTTGATGACGAGCACCACTTGATGCCATCCTTTCCATGGGTTGTATGATATCTTCCTCTTGACGCAAGCCCATGGACACGTACCTAACCCCACATAGAACTCTCACATAGACCATGGGTTAGTACACAAAGTGCAATGGACAATGCTTACCATACCATGGGATCACTTGATCCCTTTCGGTACATCTTCTACGTTTTGTGAGTTGATCAAATTGATTCACTCTTGACTTAGTCTTGATCAACCTTGAATCTTTCCAACTCTCTTCATTTTGATGATGTCTTGAAGGTAAACATGAATGATCACACAATCTTCTTCTTTAAGACATGCTTTCAGTAAGCTCAACACTCGCATGACCAATCTTTGGATAATTCCTTAATAGCACCTTGGTAAACTCGTAAACTCCTTGAAACCAACACATGGACTTCAAGAAAAGCCTATGGACAAATCCTTAAAATATAACTCAAGACAACCATTAGTCCATAGAGATTGTCATCAATTACCAAAACCAAACATGGGGGCACCGCATGTTCTTTCACATAACGTACCTTATCATGCACAGTATACTCTTGCGTGACTCTATTAACTGCTCCAGCTTTGGACAGAGCACTATCCATGTTGCAGCTCGATGGCAATGGATCGTCTCGTGCGATAGCACTATCTACAAGGAATTTGGACCTCCACGCTGGACAGAGGTAACGATCATGACCAACGCGCAGCTCCAAATGTCCCATATAAGCATCAATAACCTTCATACAATATCAGGGCATTACATGTTGAAAGTTGAGACATAGATTATAGAGAATTTTAATAACAGGACATGCAAGTAGTACTTACATCGTCCGACAGCCATCTATGACTTAGTACCAGTTGAATCCTTTCGGAAGTCAAAGATATGCCATGCCCTTCACTGTAGTAAACTTTCTTCCCCTTATTCTTGTCGGTGCTAGCAGCTAACTCGATAAATGAAACAACTGCATCAATTATTTCTGGCATCAACTCATATGCCACAACCTCCGGCTCATCATTTTCAGAAAATAGAGCTGCATGAAATAATATGAACGTCAACAATGGTGATCATATGCATTGGTAGTATACAACAAATTAAGAAAGTTAGTTACGATACCTCTACTAGCAGAACGTGTTGGGGAACGTTGCAGAAAATAAAAAATTTCCTACGGTTTCACCAAGATCCATCTATGAGTTCATCTAGCAACGAGTGATAGGAGTGCATCTACATACCCTTGTAGATCGCGAGCGGAAGCGTTCAAGAGAATGGGGTTGAGGGAGTCGTACTCGTCGTGATCCAAATCACCGATGACCAAGTGCCGAACAGACAGCACCTCCGCGTTCAACACACGTACGGAGCGGATGACGTCTCCTCCTTCTTGATCCAGCAAGGGGAAAGGAGAGGTTGATGAAGATCCAGCAGCACGACGGCGTGGTGGTGGATGCAGCAGTGTTCCGGCAGAGCTTCGCCGAGCTTCTGCGAGAGGGAGAGGTGTAGCAGGGGAGAGGAAGGCGCCAAGACTTCAGGGTGCGGCTGCCCTCCCTCCCCCTCCTTTATATAGGCCCCCAGGGGGGCCGGCCCTAGATATGGGATCTCTAGGGGGGGCGGCGGCCAAGGGGGGTGGAGTGCCCCCCAAGGCAAGTGGAGGCGCCCCCTCCCCTAGGGTTCCCAACCCTAGGCGCAGAGGGGGGCCCAGGAGGTGTGCACCAGCCCACTAGGGGCTGGTCCCCTCCCCACTTCAGCCCACGGGGCCCTCCGGGATAGGTGGCCCCACCCAGTGGACCCCCGGGATCCTTTCGGTGGTCCCGGTACAATACCGGTGACCCCCGAAACTCTCCCGATGGCCGAAACTGCACTTCCTATATATTATTCTTTACCCCCGGACCATTCCGGAACTCCTCGTGACGTCCGGGATCTCATCCGGGACTCCAGAAAAATTTTGGTTTGCTGCATACTCATATCTCTACAACCCTAGCATCACCGAACCTTAAGTGTGTAGACCCTACGGGTTCGAGAGACACGTAGACATGACCGATACGGCTCTCCGGCCAATAACCAACAGCGGGATCTGGATACCCATGTTGGCTCCCACATGCTCCTCGATGATATCATCGGATGAACCACGATGTCGAGGATTTAAGCAACCCCGTATACAATTCCCTTTGTCATTCGGTACGTTACTTGCCCGAGACTCGATCGTCGGTATCCCAATACCTCGTTCAGTCTCGTTACCGGCAAGTCACTTTACTCGTACCGTAATGCATGATCCCGTGACCAGACTGTTGGAAATATGCCCTAGAGGCAATAATAAAAGCATTATTATTATATTTCCTTGTTCATGATAATTGTCTTTATTCATGCTATAATTGTGTTATCCGGAAATCGTAATACATGTGTGAATAACAGACACCAACATGTCCCTAGTAAGCCTCTAGTTGACTAGCTCGTTGATCAACAGATAGTCATGGTTTCCTGACTATGGACATTGGATGTCATTGATAACGAGATCACATCATTAGGAGAATGATGTGATGGACAAGACCCAATCATAAACATAGCACAAGATCGTATAGTTCGCTTGCTAGAGTTTTCCAATGTCAAAGTATCTTTTCCTTAGACCATGAGATCGTGTAACTCCCGGATACCGTAGGAGTGCTTTGGGTATACCAAACGTCACAACGTAACTGGGTGACTATAAAGGTAGACTACGGGTATCTCCGAAAGTGTCTGTTGGGTTGACATGGATCAAGACTGGGATTTGTCACTCCGTATGATGGAGAGGTATCACTGGGCCCACTCGGTAATGCATCATCATAATGAGCTCAGAGTGACCAAGTGTCTGGTCACGGGATCATGCATTACGGTACGAGTAAAGTGACTTGCCGGTAACGAGATTGAACGAGGTATTGGGATACCGACGATCAAATCTCGGGCAAGTAACATATCGATTGACAAAGGGAATTGCGTACGGGATTGATTGAATCCTCGACATCGTGGTTCATCCGATGAGATCATCGTGGAGCATGTGGGAGCCAACATGGGTATCCAGATCCCGCTGTTGGTTATTGACCGGAGAGTCGTCTCGGTCATGTCTGCTTGTCTACCGAACCCGTAGGGTCTACACACTTAAGGTTCGGTGACGCTAGGGTTATGAAGATATGTATATGCAGAAACCCGAATGTTTTTTGGAGTCCCGGATGAGATCCCGGACATCACGAGGAGTTCCGGAATGGTCCGGAGGTAAAGAATTATATATAGGAAGTGCAGTTTCGGGCATCGGGATAAGTTTCGGGGTTATCGGTATTGTACCGGGACCACCGGAGGGGTCCCGTGGGCCCACCGGGTGGGGACACCTGTCCCGGGGGGCCACATGGGCTGTAGGGGGTGCGCCTTGGCCTATATTGGCCAAGGGCACCAGCCCTCCTAGGCCCATGCACCTAGGGTTTCCACCATGGAAGAGTCCATGTGGTGGAAGGCACCCCTAGGTGCCTTGGGGCGGAGGGAAACCTCCCCTTGGCCGCCGCCCCCCTAGTAGATCTCATCTACTAGGGCCGGCGCCCCCCCATGGCACCCCTATATATAGTGGGGGGAAGAGGAGGGATGACAGACCAGCCCCTGGCGCCTCCCTCTCTCCCCGTTACGTCTCTCCCTCGTAGTCTTGGCGAAGCCCTGCTACTGTGACGCCCTGCATCCACCACCACGCTGTCGTGCTGCTGGATCTTCATCAACCTCTTCTCCCCCCCTTGCTGGATCAAGAAGGAGGAGACGTCTCCCATCTCGTACGTGTGTTGAACGCGGAGGTCCCGTCCGTTCGGCGCTTGGTCATCGGTGATTTGGATCACGTCGAGTATGACTACATCATCACCGTTCTTTTGAACGCTTCCGTGCGCGATCTACAAAGGTATGTAGATGCATCCAATGACTCGTTGCTAGATGAACTCCTAGATGATCTTGGTGAAACGAGTAGGAAATTTTTGTTTTCTGCAACGTTCCCCAACAGTGGCATCATGAGCTAGGTCTATGCGTAGTTCTTCTTGCGCGAGTAGAACACAATCAGTTGTGGGCGTGGATTTGTCAACTTTCTTTCCGTTACTAGTCTTTTCTTGATTCAGCGGTATTGTGAGATGAAGCGGCCCGGACCAACCTTACACGTACGCTTACGTGAGACCGGTTCCACCGACTAACATGCACAAGTTGCATAAGGTGGCTGGCGGGTGTCTGTCTCTCCTACTTTAGTTGAAGCGGATTCGATGAACAGGGTCCTTATGAAGGGTAAATAGAAGTTGACAAATCACGTTGTGGCTTTAACGTAGGTAAGAAGACGTTCTTGCTAGAACCCTAATTCAGCCACGTAAAACTTGCAACAACAATTAGAGAACGTCTAACTTGTTTTTGCAGCAAGTGCTTTGTGATATGATATGGCCAAAGTTGTGATGAATGATGAATGATCTATATGTCATGTATGAGATGTTCATGCTATTGTAATAGGAATCACGACTTGCATGTCGATGAGTATGACAACCGGCAGGAGCCATAGGAGTTGTCTTTATTTTTTGTATGACCTGCGTGTCATTGAAGAACGCCATGTAAACTACTTTACTTTATTACTAAACGCGTTAGTCATAGAAGTAGAAGTAGTCGCTGGCGTGACAACTTCATGAAGACACGATGATGGAGATCATGATGATGGAGATCATGGTGTCATGCCGGTGACAAGATGGTCATGGAGCCCCGAAGATGAAGATCAAAGGAGCTATATGATATTGGCCATATCATGTCACTACTTTATATAATTGCATGTGATGTTTATTATGTTTTATGCATCTTGTTTACTTAGGACGACGGTAGTAAATAAGATGATCCCTCATACTAATTTCAAGAAGTGTTCCCCCTAACTGTGCACCATTGCGACAGTTCGCTGTTTCAAAACATCACGTGATGATCGGGTGTTTTATTCAGACGTTCACATACAACGGGTGTAAGACAGATTTACACATGTAAACACTTAGGTTGACTTGACGAGCCTAGCATGTACAGACATGGCCTCGGAACACAGAAGACCGAAAGGTCGAGCATGAGTCGTATAGAAGATACGATCAACATGAAGATGTTCACCGACGTTGACTAGTCCGTCTCACGTGATGATCGGACACGGTCTAGTTAACTCGGATCATGTAATACTTAGATGACTAGAGGGATGTCTAATCTAAGTGGGAGTTCATTAATAATTTGATTAGATGAACTTAATTATCATGAACTTAGTCTAAATATTTTACAATATGTCTTGTAGATCAAATGGCCAATGTAGTCCTCAACTTCAACGCGTTCCTAGAGAAAACCAAGCTAAAAGACGATGGCAGCAACTATACGGACTGGGTCCGGAACCTGAGGATCATCCTCATAGCTGCCAAGAAAGATTATGTCCTACAAGCACCGCTTGGTGACGCACCCGTTCTCCCTGCAGAACAAGATGTTATGAACGCTTGGCAGACACGTACCGATGACTACTCCCTCGTTCAGTGCGGCATGCTTTACAGTTTAGAGCCGGGGCTCCAAAAGCATTTTGAGAGACACGGAGCATATGAGATGTTCGAAGAGCTGAAAATGGTTTTCCAAGCTCATGCCCGGGTCGAGAGATATCAAGTCTTCGACAAGTTCTTCAGTTGTAAGATGGAGGAAAATAGTTCTGTCAGTGAGCACATACTCACTATGTCTGGGTTGCATAACCGCTTGACTCAGCTGGGAGTTAATCTCCCGGATGATGCGGTCATTGACAGAATCCTCCAGTCGCTTCCACCAAGCTACAAGAGATTTGTGATGAACTTCAATATGCAGGGGATGGAAAAGACCATTCCTGAAGTATTTGCTATGCTGAAATCAGCAGAGGTAGAAGTCAAGAAGGAACATCAAGTGTTGATGGTCAATAAAACCACTAAGTTCAAGAAAGGCAAGGGTAAAAAGAACTTCAAGAAAGACGGCAAGGAGGTTGCCGCGCTCGGCAAGCAAGCTGCCGGGAAGAAGCCAAAGAATGGACCCAAGCCCGAGACTGAGTGCTTTTATTGCAAGGGAAGCGGTCACTGGAAGCGGAACTGCCCTAAGTACTTAGCGGATAAGAAGGCCGGCAAAACAAAAGGTATATGTGATATACATGTAATTGATGTGTACCTTACTAGTGCCGGTAGTAGCTCCTGGGTATTTGATACCGGTGCAGTTTCTCACATTTGTAACTCAAAGCAGGGGCTGCGGAATAAACGGAAACTGGCAAAGGACGAGGTGACGATGCGCGTCGGGAATGGTTCCAAGGTCAATGTGATCGCCGTCGGCACGCTGCCTCTGCATCTCCCTTCGGGATTAGTTTTAACCCTTAATAATTGTTATTTAGTGCCAGCTTTGAGCATGAACATTGTATCAGGATCTCGTTTAATTCGAGATGGCTACTCATTTAAATCCGAGAATAATGGTTGTTCTATTTATATGAGAGATATGTTTTATGGTCATGCTCCTATGGTGAATGGTTTATTCTTGATGAATCTCGAACGTGATGCTACACATGTTCACAATGTGAGTACCAAAAGAAGTAAGGTTGATAATGATAGTCCCACATACTTGTGGCACTACCGCCTTGGTCACATAGGTGTCAAACGCATGAAGAAGCTCCATGCAGATGGACTTTTAGAGTCTCTTGATTATGAATCATTTGACACGTGCGAACCATGCCTTATGGGAAAAATGACCAAGACTCCGTTCTCAGGAACAATGGAGCGAGCAACCAACTTATTGGAAATCATACATACTGATGTGTGCGGTCCAATGAGTGTTGAGGCTCGCGGTGGCTATCGTTATGTTCTCACCCTCACTGATGATTTAAGTAGGTATGGGTATATCTACTTAATGAAACACAAGTCTGAAACCTTTGAAAAGTTCAAGGAATTTCAGAGTGAGGTTGAAAATCAACGTGACAGGAAAATCAAGTTTCTACGATCAGATCGTGGAGGAGAATACTTGAGTCATGAGTTTGGCACACACTTAAGAAAATGTGGAATAGTTTCACAACTCACGCCGCCTGGAACACCTCAGCGTAACGGTGTGTCTGAACGTCGTAATCGCACTCTGTTGGATATGGTGCGATCTATGATGTCTCTTACCGATTTACCGCTATCTTTTTGGGGCTATGCTTTAGAGACTGCTGCATTCACTTTAAATAAGGCTCCGTCGAAATCCGTTGAGACGACACCGTATGAATTATGGTTTGGGAAGAAACCTAAGCTGTCGTTTCTAAAAGTTTGGGGATGCGATGCTTATGTCAGGAAACTTCAACCTGAAAAGCTCGAACCCAAATCGGAAAAATGCATCTTCATAGGGTACCCAAAGGAAACTATTGGGTACACCTTCTACCTCAGATCCGAAGGCAAGATCTTTGTTGCCAAGAATGGGTCCTTTCTAGAGAAAGAGTTTCTCTCGAAAGAAGTAAGTGGGAGGAAACTAGAGCTTGATGAAGTATTACCTCTTGAACCGGAAAATGGCACAACTCAAGAAAATGTTCCTGAGGTGCCAGCACCGACTAGAGAGGAAGTTAATGATGATGATCAAGATACTTCTGATCAAGCTCCTGCTGAAATTTGAAGGTCCACAAGGACACGTTCCGCACCAGAGTGGTACGGCAACCCTGTCTTGGAAATCATGTTGTTAGACAATAGTGAACCTTCGAACTATGAAGAAGCGATGGCGGGCCCGGATTCCGACAAATGGGTAGAAGCCATGAAATCCGAGATAGGATCCATGTATGAAAACGAAGTATGGACTTTGACTGACTTGCCCGTTGAGCGGCAAGCCATAGAAAATAAATGGATCTTTAAGAGGAAGACAGACGCGGATGGTAATGTGACCATCTATAAAGCTCGGCTTGTCGCTAAGGGTTATCGACAAGTTCAAGGGGTTGACTACGATGAGACTTTCTCACCGGTAGCAAAGCTGAAGTCCGTCCGAATCATGTTAGCAATTGCCGCATTCTACGATTATGAAATATGGCAAATGGACATCAAAACGGCATTCCTTAATGGTTTCCTTAAGGAAGAATTGTATATGATGCAGCCGGAAGGTTTTGTCCATCCTAAGAATGCTGACAAGGTGTGCAAGCTCCAACGCTCGATTTATGGGCTGGTGCAAGCATCTCGGAGTTGGAACATTCGCTTTGATGAGATGATCAAAGCGTTTGGGTTTACGCAGACTTATGGAGAAGCCTGCGTTTACAAGAAAGTGAGTGGGAGCTCTGTAGCATTTCTCATACTATATGTAGATGACATACTTTTGATGGGAAATGATATAGAACTCTTGGACAGCATCAAGGCCTATTTGAATAAGAGTTTTTCAATGAAGGACCTTGGAGAAGCTGCTTATATATTAGGCATCAAGATCTATAGAGATAGATCGAGACGCCTCATAGGTCTTTCACAAAGCACATACCTTGATAAGATATTGAAGAAGTTCAATATGGATCAATCCAAGAAGGGGTTCTTGCCTGTACTACAAGGTATGAAATTGAGCTCAGCTCAATGTCCGACCACGGCAGAAGATATAGAAGAGATGAGCGTCATCCCCTATGCATCAGCCATAGGTTCTATTATGTATGCCATGCTGTGTACCAGACCCGATGTTAACCTTGCCGTCAGTTTGGTAGGAAGGTACCAAAGTAATCCCGGCAAGGAACACTGGACAGCGGTCAAGAATATCCTAAAGTACCTGAAAAGGACTAAGGAAATGTTTCTCGTTTATGGAGGTGACGAAGAGCTCGTCGTAAAGGGTTACGTCAACGCTAGCTTCGACACAGATCTGGATGACTCTAAGTCACAAACCGGATACGTGTATATTTTGAATGGTGGGGCAGTAAGCTGGTGCAGTTGCAAGCAAAGCGTCGTGGCGGGATCTACATGTGAAGCGGAGTACATGGCAGCCTCGGAGGCAGCACATGAAGCAATATGGGTGAAGAAGTTCATCACCGACCTAGGAGTCATACCCAATGCGTCGGGGCCGATCAAGCTCTTCTGTGACAACACTGGAGCTATTGCACTTGCCAAGGAGCCCAGGTTTCACAAGAAGACAAGGCACATCAAGCGTCGCTTCAACTCCATTCGTGAAAATGTTCAAGATGGAGACATAGAGATTTGTAAAGTACATACGGACCTGAATGTAGCGGATCCGTTGACTAAACCTCTCCCTAGAGCAAAACATGATCAACACCAGAATTCCATGGGTGTTCGATTCATCACAATGTAACTATATTATTGACTCTAGTGCAAGTGGGAGACTGTTGGAAATATGCCCTAGAGGCAATAATAAAAGCATTATTATTATATTTCCTTGTTCATGATAATTGTCTTTATTCATGTTATAATTGTGTTATCCGGAAATCGTGATACATGTGTGAATAACAGACACCAACATGTCCCTAGTAAGCCTCTAGTTGACTAGCTCGTTGATCAACAGATAGTCATGGTTTCCTGACTATGGACATTGGATGTCATTGATAACGAGATCACATCATTAGGAGAATGATGTGATGGACAAGACCCAATCATAAACATAGCACAAGATCGTATAGTTCGCTTGCTAGAGTTTTCCAATGTCAAAGTATCTTTTCCTTAGACCATGAGATCGTGTAACTCCCGGATACCGTAGGAGTGCTTTGGGTATACCAAACGTCACAACGTAACTGGGTGACTATAAAGGTAGACTACGGGTATCTCCGAAAGTGTCTGTTGGGTTGACATGGATCAAGACTGGGATTTGTCACTCCGTATGACGGAGAGGTATCACTGGGCCCACTCGGTAATGCATCATCATAATGAGCTCAGAGTGACCAAGTGTCTGGTCACGGGATCATGCATTACGGTATGAGTAAAGTGACTTGCCGGTAACGAGATTGAACGAGGTATTGGGATACCGATGATCGAATCTCGGGCAAGTAACATATCGATTGACAAAGGGAATTGCGTACGGGATTGATTGAATCCTCGGCATCGTGGTTCATCCGATGAGATCATCGTGGAGCATGTGGGAACCAACATGGGTATCCAGATCCCGCTGTTGGTTATTGACCGGAGAGTCGTCTCGGTCATGTCTGCTTGTCTCCCGAACCCGTAGGGTCTACACACTTAAGGTTTGGTGACGCTAGGGTTATGAAGATATGTATATGCAGAAACCCGAATGTTGTTCGGAGTCCCGGATGAGATCCCGGAGGTCACGAGGAGTTCCGAAATGGTCCGGAGGTAAAGAATTATATATAGGAAGTGCAGTTTCGGGCATCGGGACAAGTTTCGGGGTTATCGGTATTGTACCGGGACCACCGGAGGGGTCCCGTGGGCCCACCGGGTGGGGCCACCTGTCCCGGGGGGCCACATGGGCTGTAGGGGGTGCGCCTTGGCCTAGATGGGCCAAGGGAACCAGCCCTACTAGGCCCATGCGCCTAGGGTTTCCACCATGGAAGAGTCCATGTGGTGGAAGGCACCCCTAGGTGCCTTGGGGGGGAGGGAAACCTCCCCTTGGCCGCCGCCCCCCCTAGTAGATCTCATCTACTAGGGCCGGAGCCCCCCCCCCCATGGCACCCCTATATATAGTGGGGGGAAGAGGAGGGATGACAGACCAGCCCCTGGCGCCTCCCTCTCTCCCCGTTACGTCTCTCCCTCGTAGTCTTGGCGAAGCCCTGCTACTGTGACGCCCTGCATCCACCACCACGCCGTCGTGCTGCTGGATCTTCATCAACCTCTTCTCCCCCCCTTGCTGGATCAAGAAGGAGGAGACGTCTCCCGTCCCGTACGTGTGTTGAACGCGGAGGTGCCGTCCGTTCGGCGCTTGGTCATCGGTGATTTGGATCACGTCGAGTACGACTACATCATCACCGTTCTTTTGAACGCTTCCGTGCGCGATCTACAAAGGTATGTAGATGCATCCAATGACTCGTTGCTAGATGAACTCCTAGATGATCTTGGTGAAACGAGTAGGAAAATTTTTGTTTTCTGCAACGTTCCCCAACACAGACACTTGGTCACTTTGAGCTCATTATGATGATGCATTACCGAGTGGGCCCAGAGATACCTCTCCGTCATACGGAGTGACAAATCCCAGTCTCGATCCGTGTCAACCCAACAGACACTTTCGGAGATACATGTAGTGCACCATTATAGTCACCCAGTTATGTTGTGACGTTTTGTACACCCAAAGCACTCCTACGGCATCCGGGAGTTACACGATCTCATGGTCTAAGGAAAAGATACTTGACATTGGAAAAGCTCTAGCAAAACGAACTACACGATCTTGTGCTATGCTTAGGATTGGGTCTTGTCCATCACATCATTCTCCTAATGATGTGATCCCGTTATCAACGACATCTAATGTCCATAGTCAGGAAACCATGACTATCTGTTGATCAACGAGCTAGTCAACTAGAGGCTTACTAGGGACATATTATGGTCTATGTATCCACACATGTATTACGATTTCCGGATAATACAATTATAGCATGAATAAAGACAATTATCATGAACAAGGAAATATAATAATAATCCTTTTATTATTGCCTCTAGGGCATATTTCCAACAGTCTCCCACTTGCACTAGAGTCAATAATCTAGTTACATTGTGATGAATCGAACACCCATAGAGTTCTGGTGTTGATCATGTTTTGCTCGCGAAAGAGGTTTAGTCAACGGATCTGCGACATTCAGATCCGTATGTACTTTGCAAATATCTATGTCTCCATCTTGAACATTTTCACGGATGGAGTTGAAACGACGCTTGATGTGCCTGGTCTTCTTGTGAAACCTGGGCTCCTTGGCAAGGGCAATAGCTCCAGTGTTGTCACAGAAGAGTTTGATCGGCCCCGACGCATTGGGTATGACTCCTAGGTCAGTGATGAACTCCTTCACCCAAATTGCTTCATGCGCTGCCTCCGAGGCTGCCATGTACTCCACTTCACATGTAGATCCCGCCACGACGCTCTGCTTGCAGCTGCACCAGCTTACTGCTCCACCATTCAACATATACACGTATCCGGTTTGTGACTTAGAGTCATCCAGATCTGTGTCGAAGCTAGCATCGACGTAACCCTTTACGACGAGCTCTTCGTCACCTCCATAAACGAGAAACATGTCCTTTGTCCTTTTCAGGTACTTCAGGATATTCTGGACCGCTGTCCAGTGTTCCTTGCCGTGATTACTTTGGTACCTACCTACCAAACTTACGACAAGGTTTACATCCGGTCTGGTACACAGCATGGCATACATAATAGATCCTATGGCTGAAGCATAGGGGATGACACTCATCTCTTCTTTATCTTTTTCCTTGGTCGGGCATTGAGCCGAGCTCAATCTCACACCTTGCAATACAGGCAAGAACCCTTTCTTGGACTGATCCATTTTGAACTTCTTCAAAATCTTATCAAGGTATGTGCTTTGTGAAAGACCTATGAGGTGTCTCGATCTATCCCTATAGATCTTGATGCCTAATATGTAAGCAGCTTCTCCAAGGTCCTTCATTGAAAAACACTTATTCAAGTAGGCCTTAATGCTGTCCAAAAGTTATATATCATTTCCCATAAAGAGTATGTCATCTACATATAATATGAGAAATGCTACAGAGCTCCCACTCACTTTCTTGTAAACGCAGGCTTCTCCATAAGTCTGCATAAACCCAAACGCTTTGATCATCTCATCAAAGCGAATGTTCCAACTCCGAGATGCTTGCACCAGCCCATAAATGGATCGCTGGAGCTTGCATACTTTGTTAGCATTCTTAGGATCGACAAAACCTTCCGGCTGCATCATATATAGTTCTTCCTTAAGATAGCCGTTAAGGAATGCGATTTTGACGTCCATCTGCCATATCTCATAATCATAGTATACGGCAATTGCTAACATGATTCGGACGGACTTCAGCTTCGCTACGGGAGAGAAAGTCTCATCATAGTCAACCCCTTGAACTTGCCGATAACCCTTAGCGACAAGTCGAGCTTTGTAGATGGTAACATTACCATCCGCGTCCGTCTTCTTCTTAAAGATCCATTTATTTTCTATCGCTCGCCGATCATCGGGAAAGTCTGTCAAAGGCCATACTTTGTTTTCATACATGGATTCTATCTCGGATTGCATGGCTTCAAGCCATTTGTTGGAATCTGGGCCCGCCATTGCTTCTTCATAGTTCGAAGGTTCACCGTTGTCTAACAACATTATTTCCAGGACAGGGTTGCCATACCACTCTGGTGTGGAACGTGTCCTTGTGGACCTACGAAGTTCAGTAGCAACTTGATCCGAAGTACCTTGATCATCATCATTAATTTCCTCTCCAGTTGGTGTAGGCACCACGGGAACATTTTCCTGAGCTGCACTACTTTCCGGTTCAAGAGGTAGTACTTCATCGAGTTCTACTTTCCTCCCACTTACTTCTTTCGAGAGAAACTCTTTTTCCAGAAAGGATCCGTTCTTGGCAACAAAGATCTTGCCCTCGGATCTTAATTAGAAGGTATACCCAATGGTTTCCTTAGGGTATCCTATGAAGACGCATTTTTCCGACTTGGGTTCGAGCTTTTCAGGTTGAAGTTTCTTGACATAAGCATCGCATACCCAAACTTTTAGAAACGACAGCTTAGGTTTCTTCCCAAACCATAATTCATACGGTGTCATCTCAACGGATTTAGACGGAGCCCTATTTAAAGTGAATGTACCTGTCTCTAGAGCGTATCCCCAAAATGATAGCGATAAATCGGTAAGAGACATCATAGACCGCACCATATCC
Source organism: Triticum dicoccoides (assembly GCF_002162155.2). Taxonomy (NCBI): domain Eukaryota; kingdom Viridiplantae; phylum Streptophyta; class Magnoliopsida; order Poales; family Poaceae; genus Triticum; species Triticum dicoccoides. Next base: position 77,976,771 of record NC_041385.1, read on the forward strand.
AATAGAGTGCGATTACGATGTTCGGACACACCGTTGCGCTGAGGTGTTCCAGGCGGCGTGAGTTGTGAAACGATTCCACATTTCCTTAAGTGCGTACCAAATTCGTGACTTAAATATTCTCCTCCACGATCTGATCGTAGGAACTTTATCTTTCGGTCACGTTGATTCTCTACCTCATTCTGAAATTCCTTGAACTTTTCAAAGGTCTCAGACTTGTGGTTCACTAAGTAGACATACCCATATCTACTCAAGTCGTCAGTGAGAGTGAGAACATAACGATATCCTCCGCGAGCCTCAACGCTCATTGGACCGCACACATCGGTATGTATGATTTCCAATAAGTTGGTTGCTCGCTCCATTGTTCCGGAGAACGGAGTCTTGGTCATTTTGCCCATGAGGAATGGTTCGCATGTGTCAAATGATTCATAATCGAGAGACTCTAAAGTTCCATCAGCATGGAGCTTCTTCATGCGCTTGACACCAATGTGACCAAGGCGGCAGTGCCACAAGTATGTGGGACTATCGTTATCAACTTTACATCTTTTGGTATTCACACTATGAATATGTGTAACATTACGTTCGAGATTCATTAAGAATAAACCATTGACCATCGGGGCATGACCATAAAACATATCTCTCATATAAATAGAACAACCATTATTCTCGGATTTAAATGAGTAGCCATCTCGTATCAAACTAGATCCAGATACAATGTTCATGCTCAAACTTGGCACTAAATAACAATTATTGAGGTTTAAAACTAATCCCGTAGGTAAATGTAGAGGTAGCGTGCCGACGGCAATCACATCGACCTTGGAACCATTCCCGACGCGCATCGTCACCTCGTCCTTCGCCAGTCTCCGCTTATTCCGCAGCTCCTGCTGTGAGTTACAAATATGAGCAACGACACCGGTATCAAATACCCAGGAGTTACTACGAGTACTGGTAAGGTACACATCAATTAAATGTATATCACATATACCTTTAGTGTTGCCGGGCTTCTTGTCTGCTAAGTATTTGGGGCAGTTCCGCTTCTAGTGACCCTTCCCCTTGCAATAAAAACACTCAGTCTCAGGCTTGGGTCCATTCTTTGACTTATTCCCGGCAACTGGCTTACCGGGCACGGCAACATCCTTGCCGTCCTTCTTGAAGTTCTTCTTACCCTTGCCCTTCTTGAACTTGGTGGTTTTATTGACCATCAACACTTGATGTTCTTTCTTGATTTCTACCTCTGCCGACTTCAGCATTGAAAATACTTTAGGAATAGTTTTCACCATCCCCTACATATTGTAGTTCATCACAAAGCTCTTGTAGCTCGGTGGGAGAGACTGAAGGATTCTGTCAATGACCGCCTCGTCCGGGAGGTTAATGTCCAGTTGGGACAGGCGGTTGTGGAACCCAAACGTCTTGAGTATGTGCTCACTGACAGAACTATTTTCCTCCATCTTACAACTGTAGAACTTGTCGGAGACTTCATATCTCTCGACCCGGGCATGAGCTTGGAAAACCATTTTCAGCTCCTCGAACATCTCATATGCTCCGTGTTGCTCAAAACGCTTTTGGAGCCCCGGTTCTAGACTGTAAAGCATGCCGCACTGAACGAGGGAGTAATCATCAGCACGTGACTGCCAAGCGTTCATAACGTCTTGGTTCTCTGGGATGGGTGCTTCACCTAGTGGTCCTTCTAGGACATATGCTTTCTTGGCAGCTATGAGGATGATCCTCAGGTTCCGGACCCAGTCCGTATAGTTGCTGCCATCATCTTTCAGCTTGGTTTTCTCTAGGAACGCGTTGAAGTTCATGTTGACTTGAGCATTGGCCATTTGATCTACAAGACATATTTGCAAAGGTTTTAGACTAAGTTCATTATAATTAAGTTCATCTAATCAAATTATTTAATGAACTCCCACTCAGATTAGACATCCCTCTAGTCATCTAAGTGTTACATGATCCGAGTCGACTAGGTCGTGTCTGATCATCACGTGAGACGGACTAGTCATCATCGGTGAACATCTCCAGGTTGATCGTATCTTTCATACGACTCATGTTCGACCTTTCGGTCTCTGTGTTCCGAGGCCATGTCTGTACATGCTAGGCTTGTCAAGTTAACCCTAAGTGTTTTTGCATGTGTAAAACTGTCTTACACCCATTGTATGTGAACGTAAGAATCTATCACACCCGATCATCACGTGGTGCTTCGAAACGACGAACTTTAGCAACGGCGCATAGTTAGGGGAGAACACTTTATTGAAATTATTATAAGGGATCATCTTATTTACTACCGTCGTTCTAAGTAAACAAGATGCATAAACATAATAAACATCACATGCAATTATATAGTAGTGACATGATATGGCCAATATCATATAGCTCCTCTGATCTCCATCTTTGGGGCTCCATGATCATCTTCGTCACCGGCATGACACCATGATCTCCATCATCGTGTCTCCATGAAGTTGCTCGCCAACTATTACTTCTACTACTATGGCTAACGTTTTAGCAATAAAGTAAAGTAATTACATGGCGTTAAATCATTGACACGCATGTCATACAATAATTAAGACAACTCCTATGGCTCCTGCCGGTTGTCATACTCATCGACATGCAAGTCGTGATTCCTATTACAAGAACATGATCTCATACATCACAATATATCATTCATCATTCATCACAACTTTTGGCCATATCACATCACAACGCAATTGCTGCAAAAACAAGTTAGACGTCCTCTAATTGTTGTTGCATCTTTTACATGGCTGCAATAGGGTTCTAGCAAGAACGTTTTCTTACCTACGGAGAAAAACCACAACGTGATTTGTCAACTTCTATTTACCATTCATAAGGACCCTTTTCGTCAAATCAGCTCCAACTAAAGTGGGAGAGACAGACACCCGCTAGCCACCTTATGCAACTAGTGCATGTCAGTCGATGGAACCTGTCTCATGTAAGCGTACGTGTAAGGTCGGTCCGGGCCGCTTCATCCCACAATACCGCTGAAGAAAAATAAGACTAGTAGCGGCAAGAAAGTTGACAACATCTACGCCCACAACAAGTTTGTGTTCTACTCGTGCAATAGAGAACTACGCATAAACCTGGCTCATGATGCCACTGTTGGGGAACGTTGCAGAAAATAAAAAATTTCCTACGGTTTCACCAAGATCCATCTATGAGTTCATCTAACAACGAGTGATAGGAGTGCATCTACATACCCTTGTAGATCGCGAGCGGAAGCATTCAAGAGAATGGGGTTGAGGTAGTCGTACTCGTCGTGATCCAAATCACCGATGACCAAGTGCCGAAAAGACAGCACCTCCGCGTTCAACACACGTACAGAGCGGATGACGTCTCCTCCTTCTTGATCCAGCAAGGGGTAAAGGAGAGGTTGATGAAGATCCAGCAGCACGACGGCGTGGTGGTGGATGCAGCAGAGTTCCGGCATAGCTTCGCCGAGCTTCTGCGAGAGGGAGAGGTGTAGCAAGGGAGAGGAAGGCGCCAAGACTTCAGGGTGCGGCTGCCCTCCCCCCCCTCCTTTATATAGGCCCCCAGGGGGGCCGGCCCTAGATATGGGATCTCTAGGGGGGGCGACGGCCAAGGGGGGTGGAGTGCCCCCCAAGGCAAGTGGAGGCGCCCCCTCCCCTAGGGTTCCCAACCCTAGGCGAAGAGGGGGGCCCAGGGGGGGTGCACCAGCCCACTAGGGGCTGGTCCCCTCCCCACTTCAGCCCACGGGGCCCTCCGGGATAGGTGGCCCCACCCAGTGGACCCCCGGGATCCTTCCGGTGGTCCCGGTACAATACCGGTGACCCCCGAAACTCTCCCGATGGCCGAAACTGCACTTCCTATATATTATTCTTTACCCCCGGACCATTCCGGAACTCCTCGTGACATCCGAGATCTCATCCGGGACTCCGAAAAAATTTTGGTTTGCTGCATACTCATATCTCTACAACCCTAGCATCACCGAACCTTAAGTGTGTAGACCCTACGGGTTCGAGAGACACGTAGACATGACCGATACGGCTCTCAGGCCAATAACCAACAGCGGGATCTGGATACCCATGTTGGCTCCCACATGCTCCTCGATGATCTCATCGGATGAACCACGATGTCGAGGATTTAAGCAACCCCATATACAATTCCCTTTGTCAATCGGTACGTTACTTGCCCGAGACTCGATCGTCGGTATCCCAATACCTCGTTCAGTCTCGTTACCGGCAAGTCACTTTACTCGTACCATAATGCATGATCCCGTGACCAGACACTTGGTCACTTTGAGCTCATTATGATGATGCATTACCGAGTGGGCCCAAAGATACCTCTCCGTCATACGGAGTGACAAATCCCAGTCTCGATCCGTGTCAACCCAACAGACACTTTCGGAGATACCTGTAGTGCACCTTTATAGTCACCCAGTTACGTTGTGACATTTGGTACACCCAAAGCACTCCTACGGCATCCGGGAGTTACACGATCTCATGGTCTAAGGAAAAGATACTTGACATTGGAAAAGCTCTAGCAAAACGAACTACACGATCTTGTGCTATGCTTAGGATTGGGTCTTGTCCATCACATCATTCTCCTAATAATGTGATCTCGTTATCAACGACATCTAATGTCCATAGTCAGGAAACCATGACTATCTGTTGATCAACGAGCTAGTCAACTAGAGTCTTACTAGGGACATATTATGGTCTATGTATCCACACATGTATTACGATTTCTGGATAATACAATTATAGCATGAATAAAGACAATTATCATGAACAAGGAAATAGAATAATAATCCTTTTATTATTGCCTCTAGGGCATATTTCCAATAGAACAGGTACCGGAGGGTTTCTGACCACGGTTGGTATGCCTGCTGGGCTTGTCAAGTGCGGAGGGGGATTCAAATTTCTTGGGAACTGTCCGCTTCCGCTTACAGGACATAACTTCCTCATCCTTATCGACTGTTGCACCCTTTTTTCCATTCACCTTAGCCATGAACTTGCTGACAGAAGATGGACAAATGTCTATTTCCGATGAAGGTGCTTGTGTAGAATTACCAATGACTCAAGGGTTTTCGGGTGTAGCGCCACATTCGTCATTACGCTTAATAGGTGAAGCTTCCTTGTCTCCATTCATCTTCAGTGGGGTTTTCTGTTAGGCAAACAAAATCGTGTGAACATTTCAGCCCGTAAAAAAATTAAAGGAGAAAATTATAGATAGAAATATATATATACATAGTACCTCAGGTACAGTTTTATGGTTGGGAACCACTTCATCAGGCCGCGTCATGTCAATGACAGGCTCTCCATGTGAGTCTATGTCATCCTTGTACATGAATTCCTTCTTTTCATATGGACCGTTCTCGAACGAATCCAGTTCTTGATCCACATCATTGTCCACGGATGGCACAGCAGCAGCCGGCTTGTACATGACACCTGATTTGTTCAACTTCTCCAACAACCTCTGCAATAGAAATATAAAGTTAATAATGCTTGCATAGTTTAAAACAGGGAACAAACTGTAAACTATAATGTTAGGGTGTGACACCTCAGCAACTTGATTAGGGATTTGCCTCATCTGGGTGTGTATGAAGTCCATGCACCGCTTCATTATAAGCTCCATCAAATCCCGACATTGGGGCCATCGTCAACTTCTTTGCGTTTCCATTTGCAGGCTTGGTTTTTTGTCTTCATGGTAGGCGCATTATTTGGGATTTTGGGCTCCTGCGCCCTATACTCTTGGGTGATATTATTTTCGATCTGCGTGCGATATTGAAGTACATGTGATGAATTAAAAATAAATATTATTTAGTTACAAAACATTTAAGAAAGACAGAACACATTGACTTACCTTGACGTTACCACGGCCGCGCCCATTGTCATAGTCGAACCAATCTCTCCTAGTGGCTGCACCTTCGGTCCAGTTCCTCATAAGAGGTTGTATGGACAAGTTGGGATTATATGCGCAATCGCCTTCGACAGGTTGCACCTTCTCCCAGTACAAGTACTACAAAAAAATATAAGGATTTAGAGTTAGTACAATACATCACATAAAATTGCAATGATATAATAATTGACATTATACAACAGGTCTCATATGTGTACCTACAACAGAGCCAAATTGCATTTCGGCCATTGGCGGAGGTGTTTGCCTTTCTTGAGTATGCGAAGGCAATCGAGGAGAACACGCAGGGTGAACGCATTCCAATTAATCTTTGAAATACATTTCACATCATGGACCAAAGCATAGTACTGCTTTGGCACAATCTTGCTCGATATGGGAGCAATAATTGTTCCTAACAGGACAAGGACTAATTTCTGAAGGAAATCGTCGTCGGTGGCTTTACTTTTAATTATGTCCTCAATGAGATTATTTATCACTATGTTTTCTGATGTCTTACTGAGAAATTGTGGCGGCACCCACTCCTTCATGTCCTCTCCTTCTTCAATCAGAATGTCCGGAGCGGAGAGTCCTTGGTTCTCGAGGTTAAAGATGCACTCGACATCGACCACACCGAGAGTCACCTCCCCAACCTGCTCTTGTATAATGAATCCGGACTTGCTGGCATCAAAATTCTCAATCATATACCTAATCAGTAGGGTACGCATCTTAATAGATGGTATCTGCAGCATGCTGTGCAATGTTGTATCAGCCACTCTAGCGCGTTGACCGCTCGATAGAGCGGCAACAAGCTTGCACCATTTTTCAACGGCGCACACTATTTCTCCATTCAGCTCGTCCATCCTGTTGAAAGAAAATATAAAACTTCGTGACATTAGCGAACACTAATGCAAAAATAACAATAGACATGCAAAAATATAAAACTTTTTGGCAGTAGCTAACAAAAATGCAAAAATAACACTAATGCAAATATAAAACTAGCACCATGTATACAGCAACATGCAACCAAGTGTGTGCTGATATGAGGCAATAAAAAAATAACTACAATTGGTAATTGAATTTACTTGCATCTGATCAAGTTCTTTGAATATCAGATAAATTATTAAGAGGGTGGCAAATTGATCAGCTGTAAATAACTACAGTCTATAGCAATGGTACCTATTTGAGGTTCATCAACATCTAATGCTTATAACTCTTTAATGTTCTATGTGTACAATAATATAATTGGATCGTGTGACAAAAATATAATTGGATCATGTGACAAAAAATCTATTGCATCATGTTTCTCAAGAAACAACATCTTATTCTACCATGCTATGAAAGAACCAAAGATTTAGTTCATGTACGCCATCTGGTCAGAACGCATCTAGTCGAGTTGATACTAGCTAGTTGAAAATATGTGGTAAACGTAAATCCATCAAAGCAACGAGAAGGAGGAACTAGCTTGCTATGAAGGCGCGAGGTAAGGAGGACAACTTACTTGATCGGTCGACGAAGATGAAAGAAATCGGCGATGCGTTGTCGACGTAGTTCGTCGAGGGCGGCCAGCACGTGCAGACGACCTTGATCTTCTCGGGGTTTTTGTGGCGTGTGGGATGTGGCGGACGGAGCTGTCGACGACTCGCCGGCAGGAGGCGATCTAGTCGATGACATGTGCGAGGAGGTGGTGATTATATACGAGGTCGTCTCCTAGGTCGTCGTAACTTCCCTGTGGCCAATCTCGCGATCTATATTTTCCTCCGTTGAATCGAGGCTGAACATGCTCCTCAATCGTAGGGATTAGGAACATATGGATAAGCACGATCCCGAAATTGTGTAACAGAACGACAACTACTCCCGTGATCGACGTGCATGTGATTGACGTGCATGGAAAGCGCAGTGTGGTGGGCCCCCACAATATGGATCTGACAGTTATTTGCGGTCTGGGACGGCCCACCTACCTCTACATTGTTTCTTCCCTCAAAATAAATATCATTGGTTCTTCCCTGAAAAATAATTATTTATGACACCTATTAGTTATTGTATACTTGTATATGTTCAACAATATTTATATTATGTCTATCATTTCTGCAATATTGTATATTCAAATGTATTGTTCCTCTTTCCCTTTTAATTTGGTTTTCCTGTTATTTTATGTTTTCTCCTTCTTATTCCTCATTGTTTTTTCATCTTTCATAATTCCATATCACTTCTTCTCATAGTTTTCAAATTCATTTCAAATATGTATGATTAAATGTTGTCCTATTTATGACTTGCTAATTGGTGGGACCGGCAACGAAATCCACTTTCAGACCTGCCCTCTGGCAGACCCGAATGGTCCTGCTTGTACATGGTGCATGTGGAGGCATGCATGAGATGACCCCAACTTTTGGGACCATGTGGGCATGGCCAATGTGGTCCTCCAGGCAAGGTGTGCACAAATCCGGACACAAAATGCACGTTGCATCACGTGGGGGCAGTGTTTTAGGGTTTTGTCGCCAGAAAAACCCTAGAAAATGCATCGAGTGTCGGAAATGAACGATACTTGTCATGCATGCATGCCATGATCATCCTTGGGTATGCATAAAGTTTGGGATCATTTGGTGGGACCGCGAAGGAAAACCACTTTCGGACCTACCCTCCGGCAGACCCGAATGGTCCTAC
>NC_041385.1:77985563-77994677 GCF_002162155.2 Triticum dicoccoides
GAAAACCACTTACAGACCTGCCCTCCGGCAGACCCGAATGGTCCTGCTTGTACACGGTGCATGTGGAGGCATGCATGAGATAACCCCAACTTTTGGGACCATGTGGGCATGGCCAATGTGGTCCCCCATGCAAGGTGTGCACAAATTCGGACACAAAACGCACGTTGCGTCACGTGGGGGCAGTGTTGTAGGGTTTTGTCGCTGGAAAACCCCTAGAAAATGCATCGAGTGTCGGAAATGAACGATACTTGTCATGCATGCATGCCATGGCCATCCTTGGGTATGCATATAGTTTGGGATCATTTGGTGGGACCGGCAAGGTAAACCTGCTTCTAGTACATGGTGCATGTGGAGGCATGCATGCGATTGTCCCAACTAGATTTGATTTAATAATATTTCAAGTATCGAACAGAAAAGAAAATTTATAATTACGAAGGACAACATATTATCCTAGATTTAAAAAATAATTCAAATGTAAAAAAGATAAGATCTAATAGAATGAAGAAGTGAAAAAAAAGATAACATATTATCTTAAATTTTGAAAATATTTCGAATATAAAGAAGAGACCAAATATTAGAATGAAGAAGTAAAATAAAACAGAACATTTTATCTTACAACCTAAAAATATTTCAAATATAATAAAGATAAGAAATATTAGAATGAAGAATTGAAATAAAACACACCATTTTAGTTTATATTTCGTAAATATGATCAATATAAAAAAAGAACGAACAAATGAAATAAAACACAACAGAATTTGGCATATTATTTTTATTTTAGTAAACACTGTTAGAAATAATATAGAAAAAAGAGATTTGATTTTAAATATTAGAAATATAAACTATAAAATAAATTTTGGAGTTAAGAAGTGAAAAACAAAGTAATTTATAAAACAGATCAGCGTGCCGCGGGTAAGGCTGCCCTGGGCCAGTCTGCCCGAATTGGGCCCAAGGCAGAGCCGCGCAGGGCACAGCGCAACGCACAGCCGTGGGGTGGTGGGAGTTTAGTCCCTCCTCACCAAGCGAGAGAGCGCCGCACCGGTTTATATACCCGGCTGCGACTCCCCTCCCAAGCTCCTATCATATGGAGGCAGTACATTGCCTAACTCTCGTCCACTCTGCCCCGTGGGGCCTACTAGTAGCAGAGATATTCTGCACCACGGGCCTGCATCCAGGCCCATGAACGGTTGGGTTCCTAGTCGTATGCAGGTCATGGTGTATGAATTCTCCTGCTCTGGTAGGTGGGCACTTTTTTTGGCATATTGCCATGTGTTTTGATCTTCAAATCACACACTAAATTATACACATGCTCATTTAAATTCAATACACATTTTTTGCATATATGGCAAGTTAATGTTTTGACCTTCAAATCACCTAATAAATTTTACACATGCTCTACATGTAATACACATGGCTATTAATGGGATTTCAACAAAAATGAGGTCGTGGTGTATGAATTCTCCTCCCACATGCATGCCATGGTCATGGTAGGGAGTGCATAAAGTTTGGGATCATTTGGTGGGACCGGCAAGGAAAACCTCTTTCAGACTTACCCTCCGGCAGACCCGAATGGTCCGGCTTGTACATGGTGCATGTGGGGGCATGCATGAGATGACCCCAACTTTTGCACACATGACCTCTTGCACAAACAAAGCTAGGTTTTCAAGGTTTTATATTTTTTTATTTTTTTGAATTTATACTGCCCTATAGACTGACTGGTCCAAACATCGGTCTATACCTCAAGGGGGCATTGTAAAAAAAATTCCAAGTTTTCTTTGATAGCCATGTTTGGCACATGTGGGTCACCATGTAAAAGAAAACTTGGGTGATTTGGAGGTGGTGGAAAAAAATCACCTTTGTTCAAAAACTGGCTTAAGTTAGACCAAATGGTCCATCCGTAATGAGGTGATTTTTTCGAACACCTCCGAATCAACTCAACTTTTGCACACATGATCTCTTGCACAAATAAAGCTAGGTTTCCAAGATTTTATATTTTTTGAATTTATTTTAATTTATAATGACCTCTAGACTGACTGGTCAAAACATCCGTCTATACCTCAAGGGGGCATTGTAAAATATTCTTTTTCCAAATTTTCTTTCATAGCCATGTTTGGCACATGTGGGTCACCATGTACAAGAAAACTTGGGTGATTTGGAGGTGGTGGAAGAAATGACCTTTGCTCAAAAACTGGCTTAAGTTAGACCAAATGGTCCCTCCGAAATGCGGTGATTTTTTCGACCACCTCCAAATCACCTCAACTTTTGCACACATGATCTCTTGCACAAAAAAGCTAGGTTTACAAGGTTTCATATTTTTTTGAATTTATAATGACCTATAGACTGACTGGTCAAAACATCCGTCTATACCTCAAGGGGGCATTGTAAAATATTCTTTTTTCCAAATTTTCTTTCATAGCCATGTTTGGCACATGTGGGTCATGATAACCCACAAGTATAGGGGATCGCAATGGTTTTCGAGGGTAGAGTATTCAACCCAAATTTATTGATTCGACACGAGGGTAGCCAAAGAATATTCTCAAGTATTAGCAGCTGAGTTGTCAATTCAACCACACCTGGAAACTTAGTATCTGCAGCAAAGTGTTTAGTAGCAAAGTAATATGATAGTGGTGGTAAGGGTAACAAAAGTAAAGGCAATAAAAGTAATGTTTTTGGTATTTTGTAGTGATTGTAACAGTAGCAACGGAAAAGTAAATAAGCGAGAACCAGTATATGGAAAACTCGTAGGCACCGGATTAGCGATGGATAATTATGCCGGATGTGGTTCGTCATGTAACAGTTATAACATAAGGTGACACAGAACTAGCTCCAATTCATCAATGTAATGTAGGCATGTATTCCGTATATAGTCATACGTGCTTATGGAAAAGAACTTGCATGACATCTTTTGTCGTACCCTCCCGTGGCAGCGGGGTCCTATTGGAAACTAAGGGATATTAAGGCCTCCTTTTAATAGAGAACCGGAACAAAGCATTAGCACATAGTGAATACATGAACTCCTCAAACCATGGTCATCACTAGGAGTGGTCCCGATTATTGTCACTTCGGGGTTGCCGGATCATAACACATAGTAGGTGACTATAGACTTGCAAGATAGGATCTAGAACGCACATATATTCATGAAAACATAATAGGTTCAGATCTGAAATCATGGCACTCGGGCCCTAGTGACAAGCATTAAGCATAGCAAAGTCATAGCAACATCAATCTCAGAACATAATGGATACTAGGGATCAAACCCTAACAAAACTAACTTGATTACATGATAAATGTCATCCAACCCGTCACCGTCCAGCAAGCCTACGATGCAATTACTCACGCACGGCGGTGAGCATCATGAAATTGGTGATGAAGGATGGTTGATGATGATGACGGCGACGAATCCCCCTCTCGGGAGCCCCGAACGGACTCCAGATCAGCCCTCCCGAGAGAGATTAGGGCTTGGCGGCGGCTCCGTATCATAAAACGCGATTATTTCTTCTCTTTGATTTTTCTCTCCCCGAAAGCCAATATATGGAGTTGGAGTTGGCGTCGGAGGGCCACCAGGGGGCCCACGAGGTAGGGGGCGCGCCCAGGGGGAGGGCGCCCCCCATCCTCATGAGCAGGGTGTGGGCCCCCTGGTCTTTATCTTTTTCAAGGATTTTTTTTATTTTTTCTAAGGTGTTCCGTGGAGTTTGAGGACATTCCGAGAATCTTTATTTTCTGCACAAAAAACAACACCATGGCAGTTCTGCTGAAAACAGCATTAGTTCGGGTTAGTTCCATTCAAACATACAAGTTAGAGTCCAAAACAAGGGCAAAAGTGTCTGGAAAAGTAGATACGACGGAGACATATCAACTCCCCCAACACTACTAGGGAAAAGGCTAGCAGTAGCGCGGGTTTTGGATGTATCAGTAGCGCGGGTATCGGCGCTACTAATAAGGCGCTACAGCTAACGCATAGCAGTAGCGCGTGCTCACCCGCGCTACTGCTACACAAGTGTAGCAGCAGCGCGGTTAGAGGAAGCTCGCTACTGCTAGTAGCGCTAGCGCGCTTTGGCTGGACGCGCTACTGCTATTGAGGCGCTGCTGCTAACTTTTATACACTCGCTACTGCTAATTTAAGTAGTTTTTTTGGCATATTTGTTTTGTAATTGAACAGGCTTTATAGAAGAATCTTTAGCACATAGAAATGTCATCATGATACACATACAAATGCCTGCGAGACCACAAATGTAATCATAGCATGTACATACAAATAGTCTCATCATAATCATCATCCAACACAAAGTGATATCTTGTCATCATCTCGAAAATAGCGATACATGCAAGTCTCGAATACTTGCAACTACAACAACGTCATCCATCTAAACAAAGGTATATGCAAGAAGTGCTATCACTATGAGTGAGAGCGGAACTATGTAGTACATGAGGTGGCGGTTATGAGTCCTCTCTCGCGCTAGCGTGAACCTCAAGTAACTAGCTTCTCCTTCTTGTCTGCTTTTGAAGCCTTTATGGCTGGCGCCCGTGAACCCATTCACTTGGGCCTGACACTCATGCCACTCGTTGTACACCCCCGGAACCTTCCCTTTGTACACGACATAGCATTTCCATCTCGCCATCAAGAAACTAGGTACCTGTTAGAGATGCATGTTCATGAAGAGGATGTACAATCATATATATGCAACAAAATATACTAGAGCAACACCGAAAAAGAAAGGGTTAGCAACTAGATGCAACATATACAGTAAGCAAATTAATTCACTAGAGGTACGCAGGTCATCGTACGCAAACTAACAAAGTAGCGTTACGCAAGTTCGGCAGGGACCGTGGACATCACAAAGTTTCATTGCAACAAAAAGTATACAAGTTCAACCGACACATATCATCATCATCGGCATCATAAATCACTAGAAGTTCCATCCTTACATATCATCGAGGACGAACCCTAGCTTCTTGAACGGCGTGAGGTCTAGATGTTGCATGCCTATGCGAGTTTCGACGTCAGCTCACGATATAGGGCCGTGGTGGAACATCCCCTTCTCATCGACGACTTCTTTCATGATGATCATCGCAATGTCGCTTTGGATGCGAAAGAAGTCATCTCTAAGTTTATAATTGGCTTCTCCATGAGATTCTAGCCACTTGTGGATATGATCATCATTTCTGCTGTTAATGCGAAGCTTTTAGTGATCCGTGTTGAACTGAATCATGAGATGGACGATGTAGAATCCATCCTTCTTGCCTGGTTTTGGGACATGGATGCAGGAGAAGTTAGTTTTATGCATGAAACCCATCTTCTTGTTCCTTTGTTTCTTGATCTGCACGTGGCCACCTCTAAAGCTGAAGCCTTGGAGAGCATCATCTAGAATATTCATTATGTGGGTGTAGTCCTTTTTCTCGTAGTCTCTGGAAGGGTAAAAAATACACGGCGTGGGAGAATTGCGGGTAAAGAACGATAAGGACGGCGCGCCCGTTGCTGCGGGGAAAAGACACCTCAAATTATTCCCCATATGAGAGAGAAGGACTGATTGAAATGTACGAAAGGGTTGTCCGAAACTGACTTACTTTGGATGATAAGGCACGAGGACAATTTCCCGGTCCTTATTCTGTACCATGAAGTTTTGGAGGTACTCCCTAGCAGTTTCATGCTCAAAGTCGCCGAGACTCAAGAAAGACTCGTGCATGTAGTACGGATCCGCCACACAGATTTGCGAGACTTCTTCACTCTTCATGACGGAGCTCATATGTAGTGCAAAAAGGCGGACGATAGTAAAATCAAGCCGCCTTGTTAGAAACATCTCAAAGATATGGTCAAACCGCAGGAAGAACACCTCCGCTAGCCGTGTGTCGACGTAGCACTTCCCCTCAGGCACACGAGCCGCGTATGTCGGATATCCTGGATCCTTTGAGGCTAGTAGGCTTTTCTCAGTCGACAGCACATGGTCATGCAGTCTCCTGAGATCCCCTGATAGTGCCTCCAGCGGTTTCGACGGTAGCATCGGCTCGCCCGTGAGATGGAACATGACCGCACCTTTCACGGGTACACGCTCTTCAGAATGCATCGTCTGGCTGCTGTGTGCTCTGGCTTGTTTGGAGGCAGTTACCTTCAACGATCTCTTCCTCTCCTTTTTCTTGGGCACACCTTCCAGACCCTTCCTTAACCCCTGCCCCAGTGTTCCCGGGCTAAGTACTGTACGACCCTCGTGCCCGGCTAGTTGAGCCTGTGTTGAGGCGGCATCTTCAGGCGTGTCCTGTGAGGATTTCATGAAGAGAGACTTTTTGCAATCCATGGTATGACCCTGCCTGGGCATATCATCCATATCCTCATTAGCAAGCTGATAGCCCGATTCGTTATATGGTTGACTCATCATATCTATGTCACAGTCATACGCATTTGTATTGAGGTAATCCATAGGGTCGACCTCCGTCTCATCATCCATTCTCTGTTCTACAGGAGAAATTACATCAGCCAGTACTATTGTACCCCCTTCATCATGTCGTCCGCCGCTCTCACCCGGCACTACAGGAGTTGGTAATTGCGTAGGCGGGGTGGTGGTCTCCGCACATGCTTGTTGATGTGTGGTAGTTATTGGTGTTCTCTCGGCCGGCTCCAGATGAATAAGATTCTTCGGCCATAGCACCACCCAACCCTTGCAGCTTCCAATCCACGGCGGGGTCTCGTCATCCGCTCCCACATGCTGTACTGGAGGAGGCAAATCCTCATGCCCCGATTTCACACTGGTCAAGCTAACCCTGAAGTGCCCAGCGGGGATCGGCTGGTTGTGGAATGTGCGTTGAGAGGGGTCCATTATCATCCCCTTTCCCACGTCCACCTTCTGGCCTTTGATCAAGTAGAGTATGGTGCACGGGGTTTCTTTCGCCTGCAAACACATATGTCTATGGCGTAAAACAACCGAAAGGCAACAAAAATGGAATATTATCTATATATATATATATATATATATATATATATATATATATATATATATATATATATATATATATGTTGGTGCGACATGTAATTACCGTGACGGCGTCGAGCTCAGCCAAAGACGAAGGCCCACCTAGCGCGCCTGAGACTGAGGACGGGCTGCTATGAGCGGGAGCGGCTACGAGAGGAGGCCCGGTTGCTTGAGCAAGTGATGGTGCGATGGTGTTGTTGTTCATGGAGTTGCTCGCGACGAAACTGGGCATCAGGAAATCATGTATCGTCTTGTCTGGATTTTCCTTCGCCCAGTTGATGATAACTTGAACCAAGTTAGTAGCAAAATCATTTCTGCAGGTAGTTACAGCTGCATTGACTGCCTGCTGTAGCAACTCATATTTGTCCTCGGCTGCTTTTTTCGCGTCCTCAGCTGCTTTTTTCTCGACCGCAAGCTTCACCTTTGCGTCGATGTCCGCCTGACTAAACTTCTTTTTCTGCTTCTTGGCCTCCGGGCCATCGTTGTAAAACACCTTCCACGTGGCGCCGTCTCCAGCGCCGTGCACACGACCATATTGCGGCCGCTGATCCAAAGGGAGTCCCTTAAGTTCGTTCAAGGCCCGGTTGAGAGGGGTGTCCCACTTGGGCCTCATCGGAGAAGTAGGGCTTTCGGCTGCAAGCCGGTGTTGCTTCTCCAGTAGTCTAATCAATTTCCTCGTGATCTTGTCCGTGTAAAAAACCTTTTTCTCCTTGTCCCACTTGTAGCGGGCCCTGATGAAGTCATGCTCCAAGGGGTTGGTGAACTTCGCGAAGGGGTCTGGGAGACCCGCGGCTTCACGTTCCGCGTCCTCCTTATCCCATATGGGCCTTTTACCGAGGTAGCCACGACTTCTGAGGCGATGCTTCCCCGTGTTCCTTTGCTGAAGGCTTTTGAATTTCGCAGCCTTAGCCTTGGCTGCCTCGGTAGCGCAAGTGTCCTTGAACTTTTCGAACTCCTCTTCCGTAAGTGTTGGATTTTGCTCCAGAATCTTGGACAGGGGTTCATCAGCCTCAATAACTCATTTCACCCTCCCTTTCCAGGAGGCCAAATCATTGCTGAACATGCCCATGGCGTGATTGTTAATCTTTTTCATCTTCGGATCATCCCACGGTTGTTCTATGTTATCATCCCGGTCGGGGAACTTGAATCTCTTGTGCAACTTTGTTAGGAGAAACTGCGTCAAATGTTCTTTACTCCTTAAGTCATCATCGTTGATGCTCGCGCATTCCCGTAGGATGCATCCTACTTGGTTCCCATAGCACTTGCGAGGTTCTTCCGGCTCTAACGGCTCAAACTTGCCAGGTGCCATCTTTGTGATCACAAGTTGTCCAATCCCTAGTTTGTTAGGTTTTTGTATCCTCTGCTTCTTATGCTTCCTCTTTTCGGTAGCGGCATCGGGGCCGGTACCTTCCCCACCGATACCTTCCCCACCGGTCTCGGTGCCGCCATCGGTGCCGGCGCCGTCGGTGTCAATGTCGGCGTCAGTACCATCATTGAGGCCGACCTACAAACCTTGCTTAGCAGTCAAATAGTCGAGGTACTCTTGTTCACCCTCATAATCCATCTCGTCTGCATCTTGGTCAGAAGGCCCAGTTTCCTCGTTGTTCGACATGTTTCCTATGATTAAGTGGCCTCACTTATTTCTAAAAGTATGAATAAATGAGAAATGACATAAAAAGAAATCTATGTGCTAGCACTCGATATGCCAACTATGTAGCACAAATCATGCCTTTATTCACGGGAAATTTCGGCATGACCTTTGCTAAAAAAGGGACATATCGAGCGCCTGAAATTCACCGGAACGGAAATGAATCAACATTCCGGCGTAACATAGGCCACTCGGATCATTTTCCAAACATGACATGTCCAAAACATGACATATGCACATATCACATGTCCAGTTCAAATTTGCATGTAAATTCAGCTAATTTTGAAACCTAGCTAAATTCATAACTAAATAGATAACCAAATTAATTAACATAACCGAAGAACCCTAGCAGAGAGAAGGGGGTTTACAGAGAGTGCAGGGGCGAGGAGGCAGGCCCGACGACGGCCGGCAGGGGAGAGGAGGGAGGCGAGGGCCGACGGGTCGGGGGCAAGCGCCGGCGCCGGAGTCGGGGGCGAGGGCCGGCCGGGTCGGGGGCGAGCGCCG
>NC_041385.1:77995473-77997373 GCF_002162155.2 Triticum dicoccoides
TACTACTACATTCAGTAGCTGCAGCGGTTTATGCAAAACGCGCTGCTACTACCGTCGCTACTGCCAGTTTTCCTTTTTCTTTTCGTTTATTTTATCCCACTTTTATTTCCCGAGGGCAGTGAACGAAGGGAGGGAGATATATATTGCATCATTTGACGGTTAAATATGTATGCAAAATAGGAACATATATATTACACATCATTGGACCCATGCATAATAATGGCTAAGTGTGTATACAAAATAGGAACATATATATATATATATATATATATATATATATATATATATATATTACACATCATTGGACCGATAACATACGTTTCCTCAGTGCTGACATTTTCGTTTCTGAGTCAGCTTCTTTCCCTTCTTGTTCGTCGAAGAATAATTGAGCCCCTCATTGTGACTTTGCCTTTTCCATGGAGTACGATTTTTCTTAGGTAATGTAGTATTGATTCTTCTTTTGACGTATACTTCATCATCATCATCATCTTCCCTCATTGGGTTGCCGTACTGATTATAGTCTTCCTCGTTGGCGACTCCATCCATTCCAACGATGTTCCTTTTGCCTCTCCTCACGACAACACGACTAGGATTGCGCGGGTCAGTTATGAAGAAGCATTGTGTCACGTGCTTAGCGTGTACCCATGGCTCGTTTTTTGCGATAGCGTTCACGGTAGCGCTCTTGGCGTCGGGTATAGTCATGGTAATGAACATCCGGCTTTCTCTTTCGACATTCTTAGCCCATCCGACACGGAACATCATCGTGTTGTGCGGTCCAGAGTAGTCAAGCTCCCAGATCTCCTCGACCCTTCCATAAAATTGTTCAGTTGCGCTGTTGTCGCTGTCGGTCATGCATTCCATCGTCACCCCTGAGTTCTGATCATCAATGTCCATATCTTTGGCCCTTAGAAGCAGCTCTCTCAGTACTCGTCTCCTTGCGAAGCAATGCTTGAACATGAGGGTCCCGCACAATTGAACTTAGTACCGACGAACTCTGCTGCGTGGAGTCCATGTCGTTCTCTCCGCCGCCATGTCCGGCCCCTTCTCCTCTGCCATGTCCGGCCCCTTCTCCGCCTCCATGTCCGGCCTCTTCCTCGCCGCCATTATCGATCATCTCTTTGTCTTGCCCCGTGTCATCATTGCCTGCCCCGTCGGCATCCTCAACATCGTCATCCTCATCTTCAATTATCCACCGAGTATAGCCATCCATGAAACCAGTCATGAGCAGGTGCGCTTCGACACGACCATCATCATGGGGGTCGAGCCAAACTATTCCTTTGCATTTTCGACACGGACATAAAACCTCTGTCCGGTTATTTTCTTTCATGTCCTGCACCGCCGACCGCAACCACCTATCCACCATCGTTCCACTGACCATCGTCAACTCTGCACGGTAATAATAAACAAATTGATTATAAAAATGCATGCATGCATCAAAGTCATAAAACAATTTGGCATGACCTTCCCTAAAAATAGGACATATATGGATCTAGAGTTTGCCCGGGATTCGCCGAAACGGAAATAAATCGACATTTCGGCAAAACATAGGCAACTCAAAAGCACAATTTGGCGGCTTCAACTGATGCCACACACACAATTTCCACAAACATATCACACACACATAAACATATTTCCATTTTGCAAAAGCATGAAATTTTCATCACCTCTATCTCGATCGAGATCGAGCACACGGTGGAGAGATGATGTTGTAGGGAGATCAAAAGTGCACAAAGCTCTTCTTGACAAAGATAGATCTAGTTAGGGGGCAAATAGGTCACTTAACTAAATCCTACATCTACCTAGCTACCTAATTTGGGAGGAGATAACTTCAACTAGTGGAGGGGGACGGAAAAAGAGAAAGGAGATGCATTAATGGAGGTGGTGTAGTTATGTAGGAGTA
>NC_041385.1:77997822-78011293 GCF_002162155.2 Triticum dicoccoides
AGAGAGAGTAATGGGGGAGAAGTATTGAGGAAGAAGAAGAGTGAGAGTGGGAGCATGTGGTGGAGGTAGGGGGAAGGGAAGAGAGGAGGGGGAGGGGAAGGTAGGGGGAAGAAAAAGAGAGGAGGGGGAGGGGAGGGACGGGTGGGGAAAGGTGTTGGGTTGGTGCGGGTTAGCAGTAGCGCGGGATCTAAAACGCGCTGCTGCTAAGGAATTAGCAGTATCGCGCTTTGGGGTACGGCGCTACTGCTAACTGGGACAAAAAAGTGTGGAAATTTGAAATTTAGCAGCAGTGATCTCGGGAAAAGCGCGCTACTACTACATATTTAGCAGTAGCGCGGTTCGCAAGACCGCGCTACTGCTACTTAGAGTTAGGTGAACACCGCCGGTCGATATTTGTAGCAGCGCGTTTTAAGTCGACCGCGCTACTGCTAAATCCTTAGCAGCAGCGAGTTTACGGAGCACGCGCTACTACTAGTTAGCGTCAGTCCGGGTTAGTTCCATTCAAATCATACAAGTTAGAGTCCAAAACAAGGGCAAAAGTGTTTGGAAAAGTAGATACGACGGAGACATATCAACTCCCCCAAGCTTAAACCCTTGCTTGTCCTCAAGCAATTCAGTTGAGAAACTGAAAGAGAAAAAGAAAAACTTTTACAAACTCTGTTTGCTCTTGTTGTTGTAAACATGAAAAGCCAGCATTCAAGTCTCAGCAATTATTATGAACTAACCATACTCACAATGACACGTAGGTCTCACAATTACTCATATCAATAGCATAATCAGCTAGCGAGCCATAATAGCAAAACTCGGATGACAACACTTTCTCAAAATAATCATAACATGATATAACAAAATGGTATCTTGCTAGCCCTTTCTGAG
This sequence comes from Triticum dicoccoides, assembly GCF_002162155.2. Lineage (NCBI taxonomy): Eukaryota > Viridiplantae > Streptophyta > Magnoliopsida > Poales > Poaceae > Triticum > Triticum dicoccoides. Next base: position 77,998,699 of record NC_041385.1, read on the forward strand.
ACCATAAAACATAAATGCAGAGCACCTTTAAAAATCAAGGACTGACTAAACATTGTAATTCATGGTAAAAGAGATCCAGTCAAGTCATACCCAATATAAACCAATAATAATGAATGCAAACGACAGTGTGCTCTCCAGCGGGTGCTTTTAAATAAGAAGGGTAATGACTCAGCATAAAAGTAAATAGATAGGCCCTTCGCAGAGGGATGCAGGGATTTGTAGAGGTGCCAGAGCTCGGTTTTGAAATAGAGATAAATAATATTTTGAGCGGCATACTTTCATTGTCAACATAACAACTAAACGACGATGATATCTTCAATGCTAAACAGATTATAGGCGGTTCCCAAACAGAATGGTAAAGTTTATACTCCCCTTCCTCCACAAGCATCAATCCATGGCTTGCTCGAAACAACGAGTGCCTCCAACATTCAACGGGTCCCAAGGGGAGTTTTGTTTGCAGTTATTTTGATTTAGTTTGCATAAAGCATGGGACTGGGCATCCCGGATACCAGCCATTTTCTCGTGAATGAGGAGCGGAGTCCACTCCTCTTTGAGAATAACCCGCCTAACACGGAAGATAAGGGCAGCTCTAGTTGACATATGAGCTATTCGAGCATGCAAAACAGAATGTTTATTTGAAGGTTTAGAGTTTGACACATACAAATTTACTTGGAACGGCAGGTAAATACCGCATATAGGTAGGTATAGTGGACTCATATGGAATAACTTTGGGGTTTAAGAAGTTTGGATGCACAAGCAGTATTCCCGCTTAGTACAGGTGAAGGCTAGCAAAAGACTGGGAAGCGACCAACTGAGAGAGCGACAACAGTCATAAACATGCATTAAAATTAATTCACACTGAGTACAAGCATGAGTAGGATATAATCCACCATGAACATAAATATCATGAAGGCTATGTTGATTCGATTCAACTACATGCGTGAACATGTGCCAAGTCGAGTCACTCAATGCATTTAAAGGAGGATACCATCCCATCATACCACATCATAATCATTCTAATAGCATGTTGGCACGCAAGGTAAACCATCATAACTCATAGCTAATCAAGCATGGCACAAGCAACTATAATCTCTAAATGTCATTGCAAATATGTTTACTTCATAATAGCTGAATCAAGAATGATGAATCATCATATTTACAAAACAAGAGAGGTCGAGTTCATACCAGCTTTTCTCTTCCCAATAAGTCCATCATATATCATCATTATTGCCTTTCACTTGCACGACCGAACGGTGTGTATAATAATAAGAGTGCACGTGCATTGGACTAAGCTGGAATCTGCAAGCATTCAACTTCAAGAGAGAAGACAAGTAATATGGGCTCTAAGTTAAATAAACAATCATGCATATAAGAGACACTAAGCATTTTCAATATAGTCTTCTCGATCCCCAAAGAAAGGAAAAGAAATAAAAACTATTTACACGGGAAAGCTCCCAACAAGTAAAAAGAAGAACGGGAAATATTTTTGGGTTTTATTTTTAATTCTACTACAAGCATGAAAAGTAAACTAACTAATTTTTTGGTTTTTCTTAAAGTTTATCAAACACACAAGAAGAAAGCAGGAAAAAGAAATTTAAACTAGCATGTATATTACAGTGAAAAAGTATGAACACCGACATCTATCAATGAGTGTGTGTGAACATGAATGTAATGTCGGTGGGAAATATGTACTCCCCCAAGCTTAGGCTTTTGGCCTAAGTTGGTCTATTGCCAGGGATGGCCTGGCGGATATCCGTAAGTGAAACTGGGGTCGTACCGTGACGCAGCGGCTATCGCCGCCTGAGCTGTAGCGTGGAGTCGAGCAGCCTCCACTCTCCTTTCGTACTCATCTGCCTCCTCTCTGGTAATAATATATCTTCTTTTTGCCTGTGAGTCAAAGAAAGCAGGAGCAGGAAGAGCAATACGGACTACACGACGTCTGTCAAAGATTAGTCGATACTGGAGAGGTGGTTCAGTCCTCTCAACAAACTGGTGGGAAACCATAGAATCAAAATCTAAATAAGAAGGGGGTAACTCCATGTCACCCTCACGAATGTCTACCTCAAGAAAATTAGCTAAGCGGGTTGCATAAATTCCTCCAAAGAAATCTCCGCTATGTCTAATCTGATGCAACCTGCGAGCTACTATGGCTCCCAAATGATAAGATTGGTCTCCTAACACAGCACTCCTGAGAATACTGAGATCAGGGACACACATGTGACATGCTTCATCCTTAGCATTTATGCATCTACCTATGAAGAGAGCAAAATAATGTATAGCAGGAAAGTGAATGCTCCCTATAGTAGCTTGCGTTATATCTCTAGATTCCCCCACAGTTATTCTAGCAAGAAAGTCTCTATATTTAGATTTAGGGGGATCCCTGACATTACCCCAAGATAGAAGTTTGCAAGAAGAAGTAAAATCCTCTAAGTCCATGGTATAAGATTTATCATAAAGGTCAAACATAACTGAAAGAGAATTTCACGAAGTTAAAAACTCAAACCTCCTCACAAATGAACTTGTGAGATCATGATACTGGGGGCATTTGTCAGCTTCAAAGTGCTCAAGACCAGCGTTACTCAAATATGCGCTAAACTCTTCTTTGATTCCACTTGATTCATAAAATTTTCCGACGGCCATTCACAGGGCCTCACAGGAGCGTCTCTAGGTGGTTCCTCGTCAGCATCACGTATTGCAAGTCTGGGACCTTGCTTCCTTGAAGGACCACCTTGGAACATCCTCCTAAGCATATTGTTTACTCTGAAAAATTTCTGAAATTTTTAGTAACTTCAACTAAAGTGAACCAACTTTAATAAAATTGATAGCAACAACTCCCATAAGTGGCTAGAGCCTATATAAAGCATTGGAACTACTTGGAACCATATAAATTTGACATGCAAGCTCAAGAACATGGTCACCTATGCAGCACAAATTTGCAATGAATAAAGCACTAGAAAAAAAACTAAATGGACCAATGGAGGAGTCACATACCAAGGAACAATCTCCCCAAGCAGTTTTGCAAGAGGTGCTTTGAGCAAGGAGATCGAAAATCACAGCAACGGATGCTGGAACTCGTGCTTGAGTTGGTTTTTCGCGTTTGTGTGAGATAGAGGAAGAAGATGGGTGTAGGAATAAGTGGAGGAGGGCCACCGTGGGCCCACGAGCCAGGGGGGCGTGCCCAGGGGTGTAGGGCGCGCCCTCCACCCTCGTGGCCAGGTGGCAGCTCCCCCCGTGGTAATTTTTGCACAGCAAATTCTCAGATATTCCCGAAAAAATCATATTAAATTGGCATGGCATTCTGAGGACTTTTATTTTCAGGATATTTTTATATTGCACAGATAAGTCAGGAGACAGACAGAAAAATATTATTTTACTTTATTTCTACTAATTAACAGAAAATATAAAGAGGCTACAGAAAGTTGTGCTTCTAGTTTCATCCATCTCGTGATCATCAAAATGAACCCACTAACAAGGTTGATCAAGTCTTGTTAACAAACTCATTCCGAATAATCCCGGAACTGGAGAAATTTCGAATGACACTAAGTTACCTCAACGGGGATATGAAAATCCCCAACAATAAGAATATCATACTTTTTCTTGACAGTAGGGAGAGGAAATTCAAAACCTCCAAATATAATCGATGGAACTTTTCCAATAGAGTTGATACTATAAACTTGAGGTTGTTTCCTCGAAAAATGTACCGTGTGATCATTGCCATTAACATGAAAAGTGACATTGCCTTTGGTGCAATCAATAACAGCCCCTGAAGTATTAAGGAAAGGTCTTCCAAGAATAATAGACATACTATCATCCTCGGGAATATCAAGAATAACAAAGTCCGTTAAAATAGTAATGTTTGCAACCACAACAGGCACATCCTCACAAATACCGATAGGTATAGCAGTTGACTTACCAGCCATTTGCAAAGATATTTCAGTAGGTGTCGATTTATTCAAGTCAAGTCTACGATGTAAAGAAAGAGGCATAACACTAACACCGGCTCCAAGATCACATAAAGCAGTTTTAACATAACTTCTTTTAATGGAGCATGGTATAGTAGGTACTCCTGGATCTCCAAGTTTCTTTGGTATTCCACCCTTAAAAGTATAATTAGCAAGCATGGTGGAAATTTCAGCTTCAGGTATCTTTCTTTTATTAGTAATAATATCCTTCATATACTTAGCATAAGGATTTGTTTTGAGCACATCAGTTAATCGCATACGCAAAAAGATGGGTCTAATCATTTCAGCAAAGCGCTCAAAATCCTCATCATCCTTTTTCTTGGATGGTTTCGGAGGAAAAGGCATGGGTTTCTGAACCCATGGTTCCCTTTCTTTACCATGTTTCCTAGCAACAAAATCTCTTTTATCATAACATTGAGTCCTTGATTGTGGGTTATCAAGATCAACAACAGGTTCAACTTCTACATCATTATCATTACTTGGTTGAGCATCAACATGAACATTATTATTAACATTATCACTAGGTTCATGTTCATCACCTGATTGTGTTTCAGCATCAGAAACAGAGATATCATTTGGATTCTCAGGTGGTTCAGCGATAGGTTCACTAGAAGTTTGCAAAGTCCTATCATCAATATTGTTTCTCAGAGAATCTTGCTCGATTCTCTTAGGGTGGCCTTCAGGATACAAAGGTTCCTGAGTCATTCTACCAGTTCTAGTAGCCACTCTAACAGCATAATCATTTTTCTTACTATTCATTTCATCAAGAACTTCTTTCTGAGCTTTATGTACTTGTTCTACTTGAGTGGTAACCATAGAAGCATGCTTGCTAACAAGTTTAATTCACCTCTAATATCAGCCATATAATCACCAAAGTGTTTAATCATAAAGGTATTCTGTTTTAGTTGTCTACCAAAATAAGCATTAAAGTCGTCTTGCTTAAACATAAAGTCATCAAACTCATCCAAGAACTGACTAGCAATTTTAGTAGGAGGGACTTCAGCTTTATCATATCTATAGAGAGAGTTTACCTTTACTACTTGTGTCGGGATATCGGGAGGTTCTTCATTAAATAAGTAATTGAGATCATATACTTCTTCAACATGCGGTAAATTAAGACCATGTATTTCTTCAATAGGAGGTAAATTTTTAACATCTTCAGCTTTAATACCTTTTTCTTTCATAGATTTCTTTGCCTCTTGCATATCTTCAGGACTGAGAAATAGAACACCTCTCTTTTTCGGAGTTGGTTTAGGAATAGGCTCAGTAATTGGCTCAGGAACTGGCTCAGGAGGTAGCTCGGGAGGTGCCCAATTATTTTCATTAGCCAACATATTATTCAATAGAAGTTCAGCGTCATCCGGTGTTCTTTCCCTGAAAAGAGAACCAGCACAACTATCCAGGTAATCTCTGGAAGCATCAGTTAGTCCATTATAAAAGATATCAAATATTTCAGGTTTCTTAAGAGGATGACCAGGCAAAGCATTAAGTAACTTGAGAAGCCTCCCCCAAGCTTGTGGGAGACTCTCTTCTTCAATTTGCACAAAATTGTATATTTCCCTCAAAGCAGCTTGTTTCTTATGAGCGGGGAAATATTTAGCAGAGAAGTAATAAATCATATCCTGGGGACTTTGCACAAAACCAGGATCAAGAGAATTATACCATATCTTAGCATCACCCTTTAATGAGAATGGAAAGATCTTAAGTAAATAAAGGTAGCGCGATCTCTCATTATTTGTAAACAGGACAGCTATATCATTTAACTTAGTAAGATGTGCCACAACAGTTTCAGATTCATAGCCATAAAAAGGATCAGATTCAACCAAAGTAATTATATCTGGATCGACAGAAAAATCATAATAATCCTGATCAGGAACACAGATAGGTGAAGTAGCAAAAGCAGGGTCGGGTCTCATTCTACCTCTAAAAGATTCTTTACTCCATTTAATTAGCAACCTCTTACATTCAAGTTTATCCTGGCAAGCAAGAATAGCTTCAGAAGATTCAGCATCAAAAAGATAACCCTCAGGAATAGCAGGCATAGGTTCAACATCACTAACATCATCGTGTTCAGGTTCAATAATTTCTCTTTCTCTAGACCTAGCAATTTGCTCATCAAGAAATTCACCAAGTGGCACAGTAGTATCAAGCATAGAAGTAGTTTCATCATAAGTATCATGCATAGCAGAAGTGGCATCATCAATAACATGTGACATATCAGAATCAATAGCAGTAGTAGGTTTAGGTGTCGCAAACTTACTCATAACAGAAGGAGAATCTAGTGCAAGGCTAGATGGCAGTCCCTTACCTGCACTCGTAGTTGAGGGCAAAATAGTAGTTCGATCATCTTTCAAGTTCTTCATAGTGTCCAGCAGATATAAATCCCAAGTGACTCAAAGAATAGAGCTATGCTCCCTGGCAACGGCGCCAGAAAAAAGTCTTGATAACCCACAAGTATAGGGGATCGCAACAGTTTTTGAGGGTAGAGTATTCAACCCAAATTTATTGATTCGACACAAGGGGAGCCAAAGAATATTCTCAAGTATTAGCAGCTGAGTTGTCAATTCAACCACACCTGGAAACTTAGTATCTGCAGCAAAGTGTTTAGTAGCAAAGTAATATGATAGTGGTGGTAACGGTAACAAAAGTAAAGGCAATAAAAGTAATGTTTTTGGTATTTTGTAGTGATTGTAACAGTAGCAACAGAAAAGTAAATAAGCGAGAACCAGTATATGGAAAACTCGTAGGCACCGGATTAGCGATGGATAATTATGCCGGATGTGGTTCGTCATGTAACAGTTATAACATAGGGTGACACAGAACTAGCTCCAATTCATCAATGTAATGTAGGCATGTATTCCGTATATAGTCATACGTGCTTATGGAAAAGAACTTGCATGACATCTTTTGTCCTACCCTCCCGTGGCAGCAGGGTCCTATTGGAAACTAAGGGATATTAAGGCCTCCTTTTAATAGAGAACCGGAACAAAGGATTAGCACATAGTGAATACATGAACTCCTCAAACCATGGTCATCACCGGGAGTGGTCCCGATTATTGTCACTTCGGGGTTGCCGGATCATAACACATAGTAGGTGACTATAGACTTGCAAGATAGGATCTAGAACACACATATATTCATGAAAACATAATAGGTTCAGATCTGAAATCATGGCACTCGGGCCCTAGTGACAAGCATTAAGCATAGCAAAGTCATAGCAACATCAATCTCAGAACATAATGGATACTAGGGATCAAACCCTAACAAAACTAACTCGATTACATGATAAATCTCATCCAACCCATCACCATCCAGCAAGCCTACGATGCAATTACTCACGCACGGCGGTGAGCATCATGAAATTGGTGATGGAGGATGGTTGATGATGACGACGGCGACAAATCCCCCTCTCCGGAGCCCCGAACGGACTCCAGATCAGCCCTCCCGAGAGAGATTAGGGCTTGGCGGCGGCTCCGTATCATAAAACGCGATTATTTCTTCTCTCTGATTTTTTTCTCCCCGAAAGCCAATATATGGAGTTGGAGTTGGCGTCGGAGGGCCACCAGGGGGCCCACGAGGTAGGGGGATGCGCCCGGGGGGGGCGCCCCCCACCCTCGTGAGTAGGGTGTGGGCCCCCTGGTCTTCATCTTTTGCGAGGATTTTTCTTTATTTTTTCTAAGGTGTTCCGTGGAGTTTGAGGACATTCCGAGAATCTTTATTTTCTGCACAAAAAAACACCATGGCAGTTCTGCTGAAAACAGCGTCAGTCCGGGTTAGTTCCATTCAAATCATACAAGTTAGAGTCCAAAACAAGGGCAAAAGTGTTTGGAAAAGTAGATACGACGGAGACGTATCAGTCATCATATACAAGAAAAGTTGGGTGATTTGGAGGTGGTGGAAAAAATGACCTTGCTCAAAAACTGGCTTAAGTTAGACCAAATGGCCCCTCCGGAATGCGGTGATTTTTTAAACCAGCTCCAAATCACCTCAAATTTTGCACACATGATCTCTTGCACAAACAAAGCTAGGTTTACAAGGTTTTTGAATTTTTTGAATTTATAATGACCTATAGACTGACTGGTCAAAACATCGGTCTATACCTCAAGGCACATTGTAAAATATTCTTTTTACAAATTTTCTTTCATAGCCATGTTTGGCACATGTGGGTCACCATGTACAAGAAAATTTGGGTGATTTGTAGGTGGTGGAAAAATCACCTTTGTTCAAAAACTGGCTTAAGTTAGACCAAATGGCCCCTCCGGAATGCGGTGATTTTTTCGACCACCTCCAAATCACCTCAACTTTTGCACACATGACCTCTTGCACAAACAATGCTAGGTTTCCAAGGTTTTATATTTTTTAATTGTTTTTTAATTTATACTGCCCTATATACTGACTGGTCCAAACATCGGTCTTTACCTCAAGGGGGCATTGTAAAATTTCTTTTTTCCAAATTTTATTTGATAGCCATGTTTGGCACATGTGGGTCACTACGTAAAATAAAACTTGGGTGATTTGGAGGTGGTGAAAAAGACGACCTTTGCTCAAAAACTGGCTTAAGTTAGACCAAATGGTCCCTCCGGAATGCAGTCATTTTTTCGACCACCTCCAAATCACCTCAACTTTTGCAGACATGACCACTTCCACAAACAAAGCTAGGTTTCCAAGGTTTTATATTTTTTAATTTTTTTTGAATTTATACTGCCCTATAGATTGACTGGTCAGAACATCGGTCTATACCTCAAAGGGGCATTGTAAATTTTCTTTTTTCCAAATTTTCTTTGATAGCCATGTTGGGCACATGTGGGTCACCATGTAAAAGAAAATTTGGGTGATTAGGAGGTGGTGCAAAAAATCACCATGTAAGTTAGACCAAATGGTCCCTCTAGAAGGCGGTGATTTTATCGACCACCTCCAAAATTTCCATTTTTTAAAATATATTAGAAATGGAAGATTCAGTCTTGCTAACTTATGAACATTGACAAAAAAAGATTTTCAAAATTTTCTAATTCTTATAATATATTTCAAATGAAGTTTCAATCATGCTAACTTATGAACATTGACAAAAAAGATTTTCAACATTTTCTAATTTTAAAAATATATTTGAAATGGAATATTCAATCATGCTCACTTATGAACATTGACAAAAAAGGATTTTCAATATTTTCTAATTTTAAAAATATATTTGAAATGGAATATTCAATCATGCTAACTTATGAACATTGACAAAAAAGGATTTTCAACATTTTCCAATTTTTACAATTTATTTGAAATGGAATATTCAATCATGCTAACTTAAGAACATTGACAAAAAATGATTTTCAACATTTTCTAAATTTAATAGTATATTTGTAATGGAAGATTCGATCATGCTAACTTATGAAAACCTTAAGTCAATGTTTTTTACTATCTTTCCTATGTAGATAAGGCTTGTTCTTTGCACACACCATTACCAAGCACATGCCCACTGTATGCAACATGTCTCATCAGTCAAGCAACATTGAAGCACCTACTGTGATCATTGCAGCATCAGAATATAAACACTGCAACAAAGCATAGCTGATCTGCATCTAGACAGTTGATATACTTCAGAGACATACTAGATTAATTAAGTCTCTGCCATACTTAAGAGTCTGCCATACTACTTAACAGTTCACAAACACTTCCACCTTCCAGATTCACGGTTCACAACCATACTAGTGCAAAAGTTAAACATCATCAACTATACTGATGATTAGTACCACTACCAGCTTCACAGAGGGTGACTAGATGGGACCTATAGCCTTCAGGAGGGCTGCATGCTCTGCCCTGATCTTCACATCGCTCCCACTCTTTGTTAAACCGCGTGCTTGCGACATAAGGTGCTCATACAGCCCATCCTTGGGAATTGGCTTAGTGGTGTAGTATGGGCACCTGAACTTGCCCCACTTGTAGTACGCCGCCTTCCCCTTCTCCCTGATCTTGTTGGCTTCATGCTCAATGAAGGACTTGTGGTTCCACTCTCCCACCTCATCTCCAGAGTTGTACTGCACATACAAATGATTTGCATAAATACATACTTCCCATTTCGAGTAATGTAATTAACAAACATCAGATACTTGCCATTTACTAGAGTTTAATGAACAAACAAACATAATAGCCCATTTACAGCTAATTAATGCACAAACAACATAATAGTTCCATTTAGAAGAATTTAATGGACAAACAACAGAATAGTTCCATTTATATGCATTCATATATGGTTTCATGAAAAAACATCACACATATCCCATTTACAGCTAATTAATGCACAAACAACACAACTTTCAGAGGAATTAATTGAAAGTATAACAAAACTTTCCATTTTAGAATAATTCAATGGACAAACAACATAATATTTCCATTTATGTGCATTCAGATATGGTTTCATGATCAAAGACTACAAATATGCCATTTAGAGCTAATTAATGACCAAACAACACAACTTTATGATATCAATGAATAAACTACATAACATTCCAATTTAGAGGCATTCATATAGGGCATCATCAATAAACAACATCTCACACAGATTAATAAACAGACAAAAAACAGCTTGGGGTTACCTCCTCGTCGTCGTCAAAATCAGACGGGTCATCGAACCCAGCGATGTCCAGCTTCCTCTTGTTGCCAGCAGCTTCCTCATTCTGCAATATAAGTAATTAATTCATTTATACTACTAACTACATAACACAGTATGCAAAGGTCAAGCAATCTGCAATGTGCTTCTAATAACCTAAAATGATACTTTGACCTAAAATTAAACTGTATCCAAAGGTCAAGCATTCTACAATGATAGCTTGGTCAAACTAAAATTTTAGATCATGCTGACTGTGGTCCTTCAAACTATAATGCCAGCATGGGCACCAACAATAATCTTGTGAGTGCTCAGGTCTGCCAATGGAGGTAGTACATTCTTTGATGTACCCTGCAACTATATCAGTGACCCATTGTGGTTGACAACAAGTAATTGCATTTACTTCATCTGGCTCATGTAATGTACATAGTGGTGCATCAGCTGCCCTATTCTCTGAACCGTATATTGGATGGTATATTGTAATGCCATGAGCTTCAGGAAAGGAAATCTTTGTGCAATTTTTGGTGCTAGTGTGAAACTATTTCATATGACATTCATTCTTGGAGTTATGCAACATAAATTTAATATGACTTGGTCATCTGGCATAGTTGCATGTCTAGCAAACCTACTTATGGTTTACTTTATAACTACAACAATCCTACAAATCAAAAATAAACCTACCTACAATTTTAGTTATGGATAATGAAGTGAAGCTCCTAACTATTTTAAAATTGCGCACTAGTTAAACATACTATGTTTATTTCAACAATTAATTGATACACTTCAAATGAAGGAAGTAGGATTTAAATCTCATTTCTACAATATCAACTTTAATAGATACACTGGGTGGCTGCTCAGCCCCTGCCGTGGCCCACAGAGAGAATATGCACAACAAATCTAACAACATATACAGCACAGAACAGAATCTGAGAACATGCGACAATCTAGATTCTAATATAAATAACCTAACTAAACATCTAATTAAAATACCCTAACTACTACATCCACTGGATGATTCAATCACATAATCTACATATAACTGCCTATAAATTAATCCAATACAAAAAAAACCTAACTACTACATCTACTGGATGATTCAATCGTAGATTTACATATCAGTGGCTATAATTGAATCCAATACAAAAAAAACCCCAACTAAACATCTAACTAAAAAACCCTAACTAGTAGATCTACTGGATGATTCAATCACAGAATCCAAACTTAACCTTCACTATAAATCAATCAAACATCTAAAAACCCTAATTATCAAAAGGGGATCGATGCAGCAACTAGCAACAACAAAAAAACCTAACACCTAAATCTACTGCTTAATGGGGGTAACTAGAAACGGAGGGGACTGCAGGCAAGGATTACCTGCAGGTCCACATGCTCGCCGCCGGCCTCCGCAGGTCCATGAGACGGGCCGCTCGACGCCGTCACGCCAAGCTCCGGCACGGCGGAGTCCGCCACGGCCACCTTCTTCTCCTCCACATCCGCCGCCGCAGCGACCGATCCAGCGCGTGGGGATGCAGCACCCGCACCGCCGACGAGGGCTTGCACGGCATCTACCACGGTCTCCGCGCCCGTCCTCTCCAGATCCCCGTTCGTGACGGCGGCTTCGCCACGGCCTTGCTCCATCCGAGCCAGAAGCAAGCAGGAGGAGAGAGGGAGGCGGTGGTGGTGAGCGAGCAGGTGGGGTGGCCGGTAAGGGAGATGATGAGGCAGAGGAGAGAGGAGGGAGAGGGAGGCGATTTGGAGGAAATGGGGTAGGCGATGCGGCCGGTGCCAGTTCCCCTCCTCTTATACTAGGGGCCTTTTTTGGAAAATATCCACGCACACGTGCACGCGCACGACCGCGGGGAACCCGAACCGCCAGCGTATAATACACGTACACGCTCCGCGTACAATTGTACACGGGCCGGCGCGGGCTCGTACAGGGCTCTACGACTCGTCTACGCGCGCGCTACGCCCACCTGAAATGACCATCGTGCCCCTCGTTACGAACCGCCATCGACGCATCTGGACCGTCCTTGTGTTT
>NC_041385.1:78011550-78012899 GCF_002162155.2 Triticum dicoccoides
GCCTAACTAGTAACTTGGTAATATTTGTATTTACTATTTATTATAGTGATCAATTTCTCGTGCTGCACAATGTACGTACATACCAGTAGCTAAGATTAAGTTTTCGGCTTCTTTAATATCACCAGACAAAACTGAGTTAGTAATCTTCTCTTTTTTCTTTCTCAATTTCAGCCGGAGTACTCTCTGCATCGTCCAAACATCCTCGTTCAGGTACTAACGCACGCAAGTCCTGGATGCATGTACTTTATTACTTTTGTTTTGGACAACTAAGATGTGTACATATACGGCCTTCACATATATGGCATTCGCAGTTGGAGGGAGTAGAAGCTAAGTAATTCTTGTCGTTCGTGTGTGCGTGCAACCCTCCCAACTCCTTCAAGCTAAGAGCATCTCCACCCGTTCCCCAAGTGCACCCCCAGAACCTCTTTTTTGGCCCCGGAAATAAAAAAAATGCTCCACTCACACCCCTAAAGCCTTGTTTTTCGCCGAATTTGGCTAAAATTAGCCCCGGCGATCCCACCCCAAACCAGCCCCCCGAGGGAGATGGGGACGCCGGTGCTACTTTTTTGCGTTATGTGGCCCACCTGAGGCCACATCTCCCCCACATTCTCTCTCCCCATCGCTTTCTCCTCGCAGAGCCCCCCACCTTCTCTCTCTCGGTCCCGCTTCTCTCTCCCCGTGCCAGCTCCGCCCGCATCCCGGCCGCCCGACCCCGCCCCGGTGCCTCCCCGCCGCAGCTCCCGCCCGCAGTGTCGCCTCCGCTGCCTCTCGACTGCAGCTCCGGCCTCTCGGCCGCCCGACCCCGCCGCAGCTCCGGCCCGCAGCGTGGCCTCGGCCTCTCGGCTGCGCCCCAGTAGCCCTCTGCGGCCACACCCGCACGCCCGCGTCAGGTCGCCGCGCCTGGCCTCCCGCGCCGCCCCGCCGGCCGGCTCTCATGCGCGCCGGGTTGCCGTGACCACTGTGCTCTGCCCCGGCCAGCTACCGCTCGCGTGCCCCGGCAGGCCGGGTCCACCCATGCCGGCTCCTTGCCAGCATCCCAGCCGTCCCCGCGTCAGGCCCCCAGCGTGGACAGGGCGAGATGGCGAGGAAGACTCGAGTGTGGCGACGGCGACGACTGCGGCGGGAGCATCGTGGCGTCGTTCTAGCGGCAGTGCGAGGTCGGGGCGTCGTTGTGCGGCAACACCGCCACAGCCGCCTCATCCTCGCCATCCTGCTCGCCGAGGCGCGCCAGCACACCACCGCCCGTCTCCTCGCGCTTGCCAAGGAGGTCGTCCACGCCGCCGCGCTCAACATGCTCGTGGGGGTACAACGAGTGGAAATTTTTGTGCCCCCAGGCCAAAAATATCGCC
>NC_041385.1:78013009-78028731 GCF_002162155.2 Triticum dicoccoides
TGGGGCGGGGGCAACGGCTGGAGATGCTCTAACAAGGCTGTCAACACTATACTGCTCGATTGTCCTCACCAACTTCTCCATCTTTGGTTCAACGTTTACCTGACTACACCTAATGAACGGTGGGCACTGATCAGAGCTTCTCCCACAACCTACCCCCGGATTTGAGTATTTTAGCTGGTTCTGGGATATTGCAATAGGCTACCTAGATTTCACTCTTTTTTCTTTGTGCAACGGTGCTATCAGGTTTTTGCCTCATATTTATTTGTGGAATCGGATACGATCAGATTGGGCTTCCTGCAGTGTGCCGAACTCACTACCTTTTCCTTTTTTTGATCCTAGAAAATTTACAGTTTCATCATGGATCTCCATTCAAAAAGTTTATTTATAGTCTCCAAATATATATTTTGATGAGTTGACCTAAAAACGTATGCATTTTGATATTTCCTACAAGCTGGTCTCATCCATGTCTATTCACCATAAATGTAATAAGAATACAACTATATATATCGTTGTACTTGGAAGTTGGAACAGTGTTTGTCACAAAGGAAAGATCATAGAGTTATTTATTTTTGCATGAAAATGCCGACGTTTATCATCCTTGCTAATAATGTGCACATTTCCACATGCACGTTTATCATCCTTGCTAATAATGTGCATTCCCTCATTCTTTCGTTTTGCCACTAATAATGCCGGTTTTGAAAGGTGATTTTGGCACGATGAGTGATGCAAGCATGGAATTTTATTCGCAATAAATCAATTCAATATTAGTTTTCAAATTAAATAGTTACATACCTATAATATTATAGTTTACACAAAAGTTTGTTTGCGGGGATAATTTACAGAATATTTGCATGCCCTCTAAGATGATCTATGCATATTGTTTTCTCATATTAGTTCTCTTCCTTTTGAGATGCATAAGCACATTTCTCACAACACCCTCTATGGGAAAAGAAAACTCATTTTTTTTGTGGAATGTAAAAGAAAGTTCATTGCTCTTCCTAATTTGGTCTGAGTTTAGGCTCAAGCGGTTATGGCCAACAATTTGGAAGTTGGTCAAGCCACTGCTCTTTCGACAAAAAAGAAAAAAAGTTGAATCTGCGTTACTTCACGCGTTAGACTACCAAAGATGGAAAATATGAAGAAAAATCTCGAGCGTGTATCCTTCCTCAATAGTCCAACATTATATTGTGAGCTTTTAGCATTTCTGGCGGGAGAGGGCAAATTTTACATTGTTTCAGCCTAGTGCTTAAACTACGGGATACTAGGCTGTCTTGTGAACAGTATTTTAGGTTTTCTTGCATCTGGTTCATGTCTGGTCTTGACACCACTTTTATCAGTCCCAAGGCCACATCTGAACCCACATGCTGGCCAGTCTTTCGAGTAGTACTAATTAGTATTTTGAGCCATTCCACATCAGCTTGTAAGCCGGCCGGCAGGACGTAGCTAGTTTATTTCGTCGACATCAGCCCAACGATACAAAGCAGTCAAGATACTGTCACATACTGCATATTTATACTGCACTCCGTACTTGCGTGCTCAGTGCCAACGGGCAACTTCCATGTGATGAGTGTCGACCTTTTTGTTGAAGTGTGAGATTAGAGTCTGCTAACACCGCAAATTACGCTAGATCTGGCCTCGGGGGTTACACACAGCTGTTTCCATTAGCACACCCAGTTTATCTATGACTATGAGTACATAGATGGATGCACACCCAGTTTGCATTAGCTCGCACTGATCATACTCCCAACAAACTACGCATTTCCACATCCACTCCTCCAAGCTCCAGCCATGCAGGTGGTGACGGGGGCCATGGGCGCCCTCATCCCCAAGCTCTTCCAGCTCCTCAACGAGGAGTACAAGCTTCAGAAGGGTGTGAAGCAAGACGTCGAGTTCCTCACCAAAGAGCTTCCAAGCATGCACGAAGCACTCCGCAAGGTGGCGGATGTGCCGTGGGACAAGCTTGACAAGCAGGTGAAGATCTGGGCTGACGAGGTCAGGGAGCTGTCATACGTCATGGAGGATGTGGTTGACAGCTTCATAGCAAGTGTCGAAGGCTCCGAGCCCGCCGCCAACTCAAATAAGCTCAAGGAGCTCCTGAAGAAGATGGGGAACTTGCTCCCCAGGGGTAAGGCTCGTCGTAAGATTGCGAAGAAGATTAAAGGCATCAAGATCCAAGTCAAGGAGGTGGCCGAGAGGCGTGACAGGTACGGGGTTAATGGTGCGGTTGCTAATCTAGCTGCAGCCCCACCTACCGTTGACCCTCGCTTGTTGGCTCTGTTCAAAGAGGAGAAAGAGCTTGTTGGCATCGACGTCGCAATGGACGAGATAACCAAGAAGCTCACGGATGGGGATGGGGATGGGGATGTGCCCAAGCAACAATTGAAGATTCTCTCCATTTTTGGAATTGGGGGACTTGGCAAAACAGCTGTTGCCAAAGTAGTGCATCAGGTGCTTCAAGAAAAATTCATGCTCAAGGCTTTTGTTTCGGTGGGTCAGAAGCCCGATGTGAAGAAAGTCCTCAGCGACATTTTCCTTGAGCTTGACAAGGAAGGCTACAAGAAATCCAATGCACAAAAGTTGGATGAAAAGCAGCTCATAGTAGAACTCCGAAAATTACTTGAGAATAAGAGGTACGCACCAACTACCTATTACCAGAGTTTATTTTATCTCGGACAATAACTTCAAGTTTGTGTTCATTGACATTCAGGAAGTATAGCGTAATGTTGTCACTAATAACAATTGAGCACCCAGAACATGATTAAATTCGGAAATAAATGATATAGTGTGTTGACATGGATGTCACCCAAATTAAATACAATAGAATAGCCGTTCATCTTTCCGTTATTAGTGCATATGTATCATCAATTCAGTATACATAGCTTCGTCTTGAGTATATTGAAGACACGAATTAGGAGCAACTGGATCATTGTCTTTGAGTTGTGTCTTGAGTACAATTCGGATATTAGGTGTTGATTTTAATGTATTTTTAGATTACAAAATAGCTTCTTTTTTTAATCTGTTCATGTTTGTATCATCTGGGTCTTGAACAATGACATCCAATATTTTTTTCAAATGCTCCATCAAAAGTATGTAGACTAAACATGAGTTCAAACTTAGATTTTGGAACTAAATTTGATATCACAAGAGATATGTATTGTTTATTTTATGCAGGACCATCCTTCTTATTACTTATTTTGAAATGAAATTAACCAGAACTAGAGTTCAAACCAGTAAGATAACATTGGTAAACTAACCCATATCAATATATATTTATATTGTATTAGTAGCCATATTCCTTTGATTTATTTCCTTATATGTTAATTGTTGTAGAAAGAATAGTACTGCATTTTGGCTGGTCTTCAAGATGGCTGCCATATCTTTTCTAATACATGTATTCTGCACAAGTTTTAATTACTAATTTCATGCCTATGGTGCTCTTATGTGGATAGGTACTTTATTGTTATTGATGATATATGGGATGTAGAATCAAGGAATATAATCAGTTGTGCTTTGAAGGATAGTAACTGTGGAAGTAAAATAATCACAACTGCTCGTAGTTTGGAAGTCGCCAGAAAGTCCGGTGAGGCTTACCAGCTAAAGCCACTTTCCCCCAGCAACTCTGAAAAATTATTGTATATGAGATTATATGGTGGTAAAAGCAAATGCCCTATTGATCATCCGCTTGAGATATCTAAAAAGATTATACAGAGATGTGGTGGTGTACCATTAGCTATCCTTACAATAGCTAGTTTGTTAGATGGTAAAGTGAAAGAGGATTGGTCTAAGGTCTATGACTCAATTGGTTTTGGGCACGGAAAAAACCAAGTTGTAGACAATACAAGAAAGATACTGCTATTTAGCTATTATGATCTACCCTATTATCTGAGACCTTGTTTTTTGTATCTAAGCATATATCCAGAAGACTACACAATCAACAAAGAAACTTTGATCTGGAAGTGGTCAGCAGAAGGTTTTATCAAGGAGGAACCGGGGATAGGGCAATATGAGCTTGGAGAGAGATACTTCAGTGAGCTGGTGAATAGAAGTATGATACAACCCATCTGGGGCGGTCATGGCTCATGTTTCGTGACTGGTTGTCGTGTGCATGATCTTGTGCTTGATATGATATGTCTATTGTCAAATGAAGAGAATTTTGTTAGGGTATGGGATGTTAATGATCAAAGGACATCTCGCCAAAGTAATTCTCGTAGGTTAGCCATCCACAAGATAGTCTTGGAGCAGGATGACTCTCTGGCTAACATGTTCACCCCACAATTGAGGTCATTCAGTGCCACCGGATGTGATTTCCATGTGATGCCATCACTTACAAGTTTTGGAGCTTTACGTGTCCTAGATATGGAAGATTGTAGTTTTAATGGAGATGACACTTATCATCTGGACCATCTTGGGAGTTTCCTCCATTTGAGGTACCTGGGATTGTGGAGAATAGATAAGGTACCTGAAAAAATAGGGAATCTGAAGTTTTTGCAGACACTGGACTTGGGGGCTACTAGGATAAAAGAATTGCCACAAAGTTTTGGTCTGTTAAGGCAACTCAAGCGCTTGCATTTTGGTGTCGCTGAAGGAATAGTTGGCATGCATTTGCTGGGGAACCTAACATCATTGGAAGATCTACAGTTGAGATTTCGCACTTGGTCTCCTGAGTTTGTAGTAGAGCTGCGCAAGCTAACGATGCTGAGGAATCTCAAACTTTTCACTTACAAAGACTTGGATGATAGCCAGGTGAAAGCTCTGGTGAAGTCTCTTGGCAAACTGCAAGAGATCCAAATTCTGGACATTTACTCTGCTATTAATGTGAGTATTGGACCCCAAGGGTGGGAAGGTTATGTACCACCTCGACAGCTCCGTGAATTCAGGCTAAGAATGGAGAAGGACATGTTGCCGGTGTGGATAAACCCGTCACTTGTTCAGAACCTCACCAGTTTATGTTTCAATCTGAAGGAAGTGAAGGCACGGGATATGGAGATCCTTGGGAGTTTCCCAGAGCTCGTTGCTCTACGGTTGACTGATCTGTTTCTGGGGTTGAGCGAACCACAGGACTTTCTCCCAGACGTCATGGGGGGGTTATTCCCCAAGTTGAGGTACTTGAGTACACCTGCACCGCTGAGGTTTCTGCAGGGAGCGATGCCGAGCCTTGAATCCCTTGATTACACTTATCTCCATGTGGATCAGTTGAAGCGTGACACCAACTTTGTGTTTGAGTTTGGTAGCTGGGAAAACCTCCCTTCACTCCAGAAAGTGGAAGCTATTATCCTGATAGGTACAGCTCAAGAGAACGAGGATGAAGCTGTGGTTGCGCTGGAGCTCGCAGCCAGCCAACATCCCAACCGTCCTAACCTTACAGTCAAGAATTAGAGATTGTAAGTACATGCATACTTCTAGCTGAGTTTAAGTGGTTTTCAGCTTTACATACATCCTGTCTCTCTCACCAAACATAACTGGGAGATGTCCAATATGTCCAATATATCCTTTACAACTCTATTTGAACTCTATTTGCAGATAGCAGAAGCTAATTAACTAATTGTCATCAACACAGTTAATGTTACCTACTACACTTACTTTCCAAGCAAGCTCCTCCCCAATCGATCTCCGCTTCAACTATTATTTGTCTGCACCTGCAACTGATGAATGGCGGGCACCAAGAGCTTGTACCACTACTTAATCGATGCACCTGGATTTTTTGCTTTTTTTTCTTCCAAGCTCTGGGATTGTAATAAGCTACCTTTCATTCTTTACGTGATGATGCTATCAGGTTTTCGTCCCATGGTTCAGCAAAAACAGATGCGAGCAGTGGGTTTCCTGATAGTGCGCAAAACTCATTACCCCTTTCCCTTTTGCTTTTTTTTTTTTTGAAAAGGGGTGCAACTCCAGCCTCTGCATCAATAAGATGCATACGGCTCATAATATTAAAATAGAGAGTGTCACAAAGTCTTCAGCAGGTTTAAAGTAAAAAAGACGACAAGCAATTTGTTGTTTCCCTTTTGCTGCTTGGCAGTTTGTTGTTTTTGCAATGGATCTCGGTAAGAAAAAATTACTTATCATTCCCATGAGTACATTTTGATATTACTTCCGAGCTGATTTCAACTAGAGTACATTGTACATCTATTAAAGAGTGGCCTAGTGCCTCAGAAATATTGACTGTCACAATGGTGAGGGCGTCAGAAACGTTTGCTTTACAGTCTCCACGTTTTAAGTAACACCCTTGCCAATGTGTACTCCCTCGGTCCGAAAATACTTGTCCGAGAAATAGATGTATCTAGATGTATTTTAGTTCTAGATACATCCATTTATATCCATTTCTACAACAAGTATTTCCGGACGGAGGGAGTACATGTTTTAGTTGCGTTTAGTTTGTTTCCCAGCATTTATTCTACTGCAGTTTGTATCCTCACATTTTTAGGATTGTTTTCTTCCTCACACAGCCATAAAAATATTTTGCTTTTTTTCGAGAAGGGGATCATTTCGGCTTCTCCATCACCGTGATGCAGACCCATAGAAATGTTTTGCTTCTGGAATGAATGTTTCGCTTCTCAATTCAATGTTATGCTTGTGGATGAAATCGAAAGTCCTGGGATGTCAATTGGAGTTCTGCACACTTGCGAAGATGACTGAACAAGTAGCTCTGCCTCTGCTGCTACACTACATGCACAACCAGAAACTGCAAATTCAGTTTGATCTCAAGACACCACCTCCACCAACCAGAATTTCAGAGATAGTACACCAGAGTGTTACTTCCATAATAAGAACCATGCAGTTTCAACTCAAAATGTACATCATCTTCCAGAAATCTGAAAAACGAAAATCCTGTAGGCATACTACGAGGGAAATATATATACAGATCAGGGGGAAAAGAGAGCGCGAAAATAATTATTCACAACAATCACTTGCCACCAACCAGAATTCAGAGATACACCAGAGTAATACTTTCGTAATAAGAACCAGAGCAAGTGTAGTTTCAGCTCAAAATCAACACCGTCTTCCAAAAATCTGGAAAAAAAATCCAGAAAGCAATACTATGAGGGAAATATATATACAGATCAGTGGAAAAAGAGAGCAGGGAAATAAATATTCACAACAAACGTTTGCTTGAATAAAGCCATCACATAATCGATGCCTAGCAATTGCATCTGGAGTAATATATGGTACATAAAAGTATATTTGAAACCACCATAAATGCAAGAAAAGTGACCACACCGTGCTCATACAGAAACAGAACGACGCATACAAATATTACAAGAAAAGTAGAAGCACGGAGACAGAAAGCAGTATTTGTAAATACTTGTGAATTCAGATTGCAGTTGATTCCCAGGAAACATGTACACCAGAAAAAGGATAAAAGGCTAAGGGCTTCTGCAAACCACTAATTAACTGGGAAGAAAAAGAACCGCCACCTAACTAACATTCCTGTGCCATCTCTTCCATGCAAAAAAGTATCTCTCAGCCATATCCAAAGATTTAAGAGATAAAATTTCCATCTCTGTATCAACATCCTATTTAAATGAATTTTTTATGCGAGAATCTACTCCTAATCAAAATTTTGAGCCCATGAACTACAGCCGCAAATTACCCATACTCGGGTTTCAGCACCCACGTTGCGCCGCCTGCGCCCCTTTGCAAGGTTGCTATCTCCTTGAGCAGGTTCTTGAACACCAGCATATCCTTTGGTTGTATGCGGTTCTTGAAATGTTCCGTCAAGCTCGTCGAGCTGGCGGAGCCACCGTTTTGTTGTATGAAGGTGCACAGCTGGCGGATCAGGACCTCAGGCTGCACGATCATGTTCCTGCTAGAATTAGAGTTTGATGTGCGCCCGTTCTCTGTCGAGCCTGGTCTTTGATTGGAAGCGGAGCCCAGGCTGAGCTGATGTTCCAGTGCATCTGAAGCTGCCCCCTCTCGCGTTCCACGCATCTTAGCCAGAAGCTCGGCAGAGGACAGCGCTTTGCCATGTAGAGCGCCCACCTGAAGACTTTGAACCCTGCTGCTGCTGCTGCTTGAACCTTCTGATGGCTGCAAAGAACTAACCAGCTGGGTGTTGAGTGTTGACCCAAATTTCCTGCGGACAGAAGACGGCGCCCCGGCAGCACCAGCTCTTCCTGTCCATGTGGGAACAGCAAAGTCATCACGGCTTCTGAGCATCCGTGATTGGCGTAAAGCCTCAGCTGCCCTGTGTGCCACCTGTGAAGCTTCTGCTTCTAGGCGCAGCTTCTGATCGTCGTTAGCACTCATTATGGCATCATGATTTATGGCACTCTGTGCAAGTACCAAAATGAGGGTTATTTACAAAATATTGAACAGAAAAAAAAAGCTGGGATCAGCACATATTACTTACATGAACGCCCTGGCCATCAAAAAGACTCTTCAAAATGTTGGATTCTTCATCCGCTTGGTCAGATCTAAGGTCTGATTTCCCATTTCCATCAACAGATGGTTCAGCCTCTGCACTGGTCGGTAAAGCTGAAGATCCCTCGCCTCGCTCCTCACCATCTGGAGCACCGATGTTCACATCTTCAGACAATTGGCCAAAAATGTTTGATGTTTCAGTTGAACCATTCTTGTCATCATCTTGCAATGTGAATAAATCTTTCATGTCCCTGGCTTTAAAGAACCTCCTTTGCTGAGGGTTTTTCAGTACTTTGTTTGTGAGAAAATGCTTGTATATCTGTCGATGGTAAACTTTCTCCTCTATCGTCCCACGTGTGATCAACCTGTAAACTGTCACGTCTCTTTTTTGCCCAATTCGCCATGCTCGTTCCCTGGCCTAGTCCACCAAAAGATTAATCAGGTTAGTGTGATCACTTGTCCTAGGACATAAAACAACAGGAGAATATCTTTGCTGCTATCTCAACAGAGGATGCCTTAAAATTATTTTATCTACCATGTCATCACTCATCGGAATCCAGTTTTGGATGTCAACCATCTCTTCCAAGTTAAAAAGGTAAGATAATTATACCTTACTGTAATTTTATCGAATGCCAATGCATCTACGAAGGTTGAAAGATGGTAGGTGCAGAATTATAGACAGGGTGGACAAAACTCCACATGGACTATACCTGCATGTCTGTCGAAGGGTTCCAGTCAGGATCAAATATTATAACCCTGTTTGCACCGGTCAAATTCGTACCCAATCCACCAACTTTTGTTGTCAGAATGAAAATGAAAATTTCATCTGTATTATTGAACTCATCAATGAGTGCCATTCTTTGCTTTGGAGGTGTAAGTCCATCCATTCGTCGATATTGGTAGTCACAGGCGGTCAAGAAGTTCTCCAAAATGTCAAGCATCTGTTGGGTCTGAGCAAAAAGAAGAACACGATGGCCTTGATCTTTCCAGACTTTAAGGACTTGCTCAACCACTTTCATCTTTCCACTTCTTTCAGTATTCCCATAGTCAGGATTCTGAGCAGCTTGTTCTCTCTCAAGAAGATCAGGATGATTACATATCTTCCTTAGAACATCTATCCCGTAAAGGGAGTTTCTGTTACCGTCAAATATTTGTTCCACCTCTGAACTAGCAAGAAATGCACGATAAGTAGCACGTTGCTCTTGAGTTAAACTACAGAAAAGAACCTGCTCTGTTTTCTTGGGAAGCTGTGCATTGACATCAGCTTTCATTCTCCTAAGAAGATATGGCATGATCAAGTCACGCAGGACAACAGCACATCTGTACGCTGTGGACACTTGCAACGGTGTTGCATTAGCATACCCACCGACAGTAATTGGAACAGAGAACTCAGTCTCAAACACTGGCAGGACTCCTAATTTCCCAGGGAACACAAAATCAAAGAGAGACCACAGTTCCGAAAGTTTATTCTGAATAGGCGCCCCTGTCATAATTATCCTGTGCACAGTCTGCAATTGCTTGCACACAAGAGTTACTTCGGCATTAGGATTCCTTATGCGGTGACCCTCATCCAATACAGCATATCCCCATTCTACATCAAGCAACTTCTCCCGTATGATTCTTAGCTGCTCGTATGTCGTCAGAAGCAAACCTGACCCTGAATTTACAACACGTGAAATCAAGTCATCCCACTTTTGTGCAGGCTTCGCCCGTGTAACCTCTTCCTGATCGCTATCCCAAGAAACATCACTCTCAGAATCGCTGTATCTCTTGCCCTTCTTACTTGAACTGTTTGCAGAATCATGTAAGATCTCAACTTTGAATTTTGGATACCACTTACTGGCCTCCCTTCGCCACTGTTGCAAAAGGGTCACAGGACAGATAACAATACTAGGCTTGTACATACCACTGTCATGCAAAGCACCAAGAAATGATAAGACCTGCACGGTCTTTCCTAAGCCCATTTCATCGCCAATTATTCCACCAGCCCTTTGACAATGTAACTCCCATAACCACTGCACTCCCACTTTTTGGTAGTCAAACAGCTGTGTGTAAACTGAGCCAGGAATTCTTAAACCACCTTCAAGGATGACTGGAGGTAACCCATCAGAATCTTCTATTACTTCATCTTCATTCTCAGACACAGAAGCTGATGCGGCTGCATCTCCAACATCCTCATCTGCAACTGCAGAAACCAGACATGATGAGTTCACTGAGGTATCTTGGTACAAAGTGGTAGCAAATAAGGAAACCTGACTGCATTTTCCATGTGCATAGAATAACACTAAAGCAAAAAAAAGCTCTGAAGGCTGAAGAGGCCTTGGCATACCATCCAATAATGACTCCTTCTTTGAGTTGGCTTTCATCCATTTCTTGCCAGGCAACGGTCTCTTGGTCTTACTCTTTAGCCTTTTGTTTTTCCGCTCGTCTGAGCTGGGAAGGCCAGGGCGTTTTAGAGGTACTCCAAGCCTTTGAAACGGAGCAGTCGGTGCATCCAGCTTAGGCAAGAACTCCGCATCAAGCAATTTGGTAGTTGGGCGGCTTTGTGCCATGTTCTGCATTGCCTGAGCAACTTTAGCAATGCTGGAAGCTTCCATGGTTTCCTGGGCTTGTTCTGCAGAGTCATTTTGCCTGCTAGAAGTTCCAGGGCATTCAACGCGCTTCTCAAAGCCCTTCAACTTGTGAAACGGTGTCAGCAGACCCTTCCTGATCAGCTCTTCCCTTTCCTACAAAACAGAATGTAACATCAGGAGGCAGAGTAATACAACAATAAGTACAGAATATGAGAGCCCCTAGTGCTAGTTAGGCTAATAACTCACAGTCTCCATGAACCCCGCAGAAGCTCCATCGAGCACTGCGTCGAAGTCGTCGTCATCATCATAGGTGACGGTTTTCAACCGACGTGTCGGCGACTTCTTCTTAGGCCCACCAGGCGGCTTCAGCGACTTCTTCCGCCTGGGCTCATCTTCAACCAGCATTGACAGCATCTTATCTTTTTGGTTGCCCGACCCGGACGGGCCAGGTCCCGACTGCAATATCTCTCTCTGAATCTGCACCTTAGCCCTCTTGAGGCTCCTGAGCCGCTCGGCGGCAAGCGCCTGCTGGAGCGCTCCTCCACGAGGGGCGTCTTCATCAGCATTCTCCTCCTCCTTCACCTTCTCCTTCTTCTTCTTCTTATCCTCGGCGTCAGCTCTACCCGAGCCGCCCCCGCCGCTTTTCTTTCCAGCAGCTTGTTTAGCCCCTCCAAGTGTAGAAGCCACAGCATCGATCTCAAGCTGCACGGACCGCAGTTTCTGGTGCAGTTTGGCCTGAGCATCATCTTGAGGCGTTGTGAGTTTAGTCTCCTGGTCACCGCCAGCGGGCGGCCCCGACGCCTCGGCGTCGCCCTTCTTAGGGTCGGTTTTCGCCTGCAAAAGGAAATTGTTACTGGTCTTGTTGTGCACCGGAAGAAAACGAATGAATGAATGAAGGAGGGATGGATAGATGGTTGCCTGCGAAAGGATCTTCCTCTCGATGTCGTCGATGTTGGCGGAGGTGACGCCGAGGCTGTGCAGCAGGCGCTGGTCGTCGTCCTCCTCCTCCATTGTGGATCAGTACGAAAGAAGCCGCCTTGGTTGTCGATTAATTCACCTAGGCGCGAGCACGGAAGAGGGTTAACTAACCTGGTGGGTGGGTTCAGCTGAATTCGAACCCCAAAAGAAAAGAAAAAGAAAAGAAAGGGCTTCTTCTTCAGGCGGATCTAGGCGGCGCGCCGGCAAGGCGAACCCAGAAATCGCGGAGGCCGGCGGGCGGGTGGATGAACCCAAGCGCGTACCTCAAAACCCAGCCGGGGGCGCGACGAGGAACTCAAGGGGTCGGGGAGCGCGGCGAGAGGCGGGGGCGCCGAGGCGTCGGCGGCAGGTCTGGGGCACGCGTTGGACACGGATTGGTTGGTCGGGGGAGAGGAGGGGACTGGGACGGGGCGGCGGGATCGATGGATTGGATTGAGTCCGGCCGAATTTGGGGGAGGAGTCGGAGTCGGAGTCGGAGGGGAGGAAGAAGAAGACCCTCTCTCCCTCTCCCCGAGTCGGTTCATCAGCTCAGCTTTTGGGGCAGGAATAAAACCTTCTGTTGTACCCCAACAAAATCATGAGAAAATGGAACGCGTGCGTGTCTACGGTTATCAGGCTGTACACGTATGACACGTTACTAGTGATTGGGGCGTCACGTTTTTATTTAAAAAAAACGTAAAGTCCTTGCCTCCGTCTAAAAAATATCTAAAAAAAATCCCCATCTTCATCCAAAAAAAGGTAAAAAAGAAAAATCACCACACCAGCCTACCAGCGAGTGCCATTTTGCATAACCCTTCATTTAAAAAATACCAGAGGTCCTCATCTTCATCTAAAAATATATATTTAAAAAATAATCCACACGTCATCTAAAAAATTAGCAAAAGATTTCTCACTGCGGCCAAGCAGCTTGCGCCACATGGCATAGTTGGTTGGCCGTCCTTCACACGTAGCTTAATAGTTTTAATATTCGCTCCTCTAGTGTCAAATCTGCGTAGTTGGTCTATTTATTGTTGGTCAAATAATAAATTCTCTGCTTACCATGAGCAAATCGCGGGTCAAGATCCATGTATCAGAGTGCACAAACTATTTGAAACGCAATCAAAAGGTTTGTTAAAGTTTGTGTTTGGTTGAGCTCAAGATCCATGTATCAGAGTGCACAAACTATTTGAAACGCAATCAAAAGGTTTGTTAAAGTTTGTGTTTGGTTGAGCTCCGGATTCTGAAAAAGCTATCGTGAGCCGTGAGCAAAATTGATATTGATATGAACTTTCTGCCGTGAAGAAAGCTGCTTGATTGAGACGATCTAAAACCGTAGATTTGGTTGTTACTTGACCGTAATGCCTTTGGGGTCTGAATGGATTTATCACATGAAGCAATGCCATGTACAGTAGTAGCCAATTTAACGGCCATTTCACAAAGAAAATTTATTGGTCCTGTAATATATATTTTTTCCGAGCCACTTGCATATGTATAAATAGATAGTGATCCTGTAATACATAGCGAATTTAACTATTATTTTTTATGTTGCATATGTATAAATAGATAGTGATCCTGTAATATATTTTTTCCAAGCCACTTGCTTCATGCTCAACCCCTTTGCACTTACTTCGAAAAAACCTTTACATTGAAAATTCAAATTTAACTTGTTAATTGTATGATCGTGTTGGTAATCGTAGACCTAACTTTCTAACTTTGACCTGACAGCTTTAAAATTGTATTGTTTAGTCACACACAAACTATAACATGTACAATATTACAAAAGTTAGGTACATACTATAATTTTATGTGAGACTTGATATAATGCTCTGAGTAGTTATTCTTTCTGCCTCCCCCTTCTATGGTAAACCCTGGCTCTTTCCCCTATGGGCACCAATTGATGGAAATATGCCCTAGAGGCAATAATAAAATGATTATTATTATTTTTCCTAAATCATGATAAAGGTTTATTATTCATGCTAGAATTGTATTGACCGGAAACTTTAAATACATATCTGTATACATAAACAAATACCATGTCCCTAGTGAGTCTCTAGTAGACTAGCTCGTTGATCAAAGATGGTTAAGGTTTCCTAACCATAGACATGAGTTGTCATTTGATAACGGGATCACATCATTAGAAGAATGATGTGATGGACAAGACCCATCCGTTAGCTTAGCATTTAATCCTTCAGTTTATTGCTATTACTTTCTTAATGTCAAATACATATTCCTTCGACAATGAGATTATGCAACTCCCGGATACCGGAGGAATACCTTGTGTGCTATCAAACGTCACAACGTAACTGGGTGACCATAAATATGCTCTACAGGTATCTCTGAAGGTGTTTGTTGAGTTGGCATAGATCGAGATTAGGATTTGTCACTCCGAGTATCAGAGAGGTATCTCTGGGCCCTCTCGGTAATACACATCATAAGAAGCCTTTGCAAGCAAAGTGACTAAGGAGTTAGTTACGAGATGATATATTACGGAACGAGTAAAGAGACTTGTCGGTAACGAGATTGAACCAGGTATGAAGATATCGACGATCGAATCTCGGGCAAGTAACATACCGATGGACAAAGGAAATTACGTATGTTGTCATAAGGTTCGACCGATAAAGATCTTCATAGAATATGTAGGAGCCAGTATGGGCATCCAGGTTCCGCTATTGGTTATTGACCGGAGAGGTGTCTCGATCATGTCTACATAGTTCTCGAACCCGTAGGGTCCGCACGCTTAACGTTCGTTGACAATATAGTGTTATATGAGTTATGTGATTTGGTGACCGAATGTTGTTTGGAGTCCCGGATGAGATCACATACATGACGAGGAGCTCCGGAATGGCCCGGAGGTAAAGGTTGATATATAGGACGATACTATTCGGACACCGAAAGAGTTTCGGGGCGTACCAGGTAGTCATCGGGTCACCGGAAGGGGTCTTGTTAAGCCTTGGGAGATCTATGGGCCATATGGGCCAAGTGAAGGGAGCACACCAGCCCACAAGGGGTTGGTGCGCCCCTCTATGGCAGTAGGCCCTAGGGGAGAGAAGGAAAGAGGGGAGTAGGCCTCCTCTCTCCCCTCTTTCCTTCCCCCTTAGGGGAATTAATGCAGGGGGCATAGGCCAGGGCAGGAGCCCTAGGGCTAGCCGGCCACCTTTGTCGTGCGCCTGGCTGCCTCCCCTCTCCCCTTCACCTATATGTATGTGGGAGTGGGCGCCACACAAGGGCACAACATTGTCTTAGCCGTGTGCGGTGTCTCTCTCCACAGTTTTGTCCCTCTGTCATGTTTTCGTACTGCTTAGGTGAAGCCCTGCGGAGATAGCATCACCATCACCACGCCATCGTGTTGCCGGAACTCATCTACTACTTCGCCCGTCTTGCTGGATCAAGAAGGCGAGGACGTCACCAAGCTGAACGTGTGCTAAACGCAGAGGCGCCGTACGTTCGGTATTCGATCGGTTGGATCACGGAGAAGTTCGACTACATCAACCGCATTACTAAACGCTTTCGCTTACGATCTACGAGGATACGTAGACACATTCTTCCCTCTCGTTGCTACGCATCTTCATGGATAGATCTTGCGTGTGTGTAGAATTTTTTTTATTTTCCATGCAACGTTTCCCAACACCAATCACTTATGGATATGCGCAAGCATCCTCATGTATATAGGCATGCGTTTGGTATTGCCATACCAAAGACAATTTCGTACTAACGGTGGAGATGAGGCGTCGGTAATTAAGGCGCACACGTGGAGTGGCATTGGGTAGGAGTCGGTGGGTCTGGGAAGAGGAAGAGGAGGGGATACAACAGTGGAATTGATTCAACAGACACATC
>NC_041385.1:78029060-78041324 GCF_002162155.2 Triticum dicoccoides
ATAGTCAATTCATCAACTTAGTTTTGTGAAAAGAAAAGGAAATAAAACATATTTCATTGTACCTAGAAAAATCATGAGAAAACAAATACGTGTATGTATGGTTATTTGACAGTACACGTATGACATGTTGTGTATGTATGGTTATTTGGCAGTACACGTATGACATGTTATGTTTGCTCATATAACGTCAATCCACATAGTTGGTCCATTTATCATTTTTTGACCACCATTACATATGGACCCCAATAATGCACCGACATTTTCTTAGGAACATCAACCGAGCGAACTATCGATCTTCCAACAAGGCAAGAACTAATGAACATTTTCATTCGCTCAAAAAACAACTCTTAGTGAATGCTTCAAAATTGTCATGCGAAAAAACAACTCTTAGTGAATCCTTCAATTGTCATGCGAAAATAGACAAATTTATCATGATCTTGTATATGGATTTACCGTGTTTTAAAGTAAAAATTATCATGTTATATTAAAAAAATCAGAAAATTGCCCTGCATATTCCATCGATTTGCCATGATTATAGCCTGAAGAATTGACAGCTTAAAAAAGAACAAAGGAATTTTTTTTATCTTGGAGATCTCCCAGCGTAAGTTTCATTACCCTAACCATGTAGAAATAAACAAATGCTTTGGTTTGCTAACAAAAAACCATCCAAGGAACGTTCTAGAACTGCTATGCAAAAATAGATGAATTTGCCATGTTTTAAAGTAAAAATTGTAATCTTTGTATAAAAGATTGTTTTTTTTTTGACAGAAAGACTGTAAGGGAACCCCCTACAGTATAATTGGTGCAACAAACCCAAATTGCAATGGTGTACTTGACATGCATTTTCGGGGATTTGCCATGAGTAGCATGAAAAATGCCAGCCTAAAAAAGGAAAATGGTGAGAATTGCCATGCTCAGGATTTGTCATGTTGCTGGAGGAATGCCATGCCACAACAACGTAAAATGTCACGATTGTCATATCCAAAGAACATAATTTGTCATCCCGAAAAGTGTTCACTCAGGTTGCCGTGCAGAGCTAACCGTGTACTACCACGAACTCATAGTTCGCTCGAAGGGGTGTCCGGAAGCGAACACTTTGGGATTCATGCAGAGGATCCAATGGCCCAGACGACGTTCGCTGCGAGTCACGAAATTTCTCATATCAATACAATAGCATTTAGGATTGAGATTTAATAATTTATAGTTATGCTAAAACCAGGCTGGTCGCTGCAACTTTAACCAAGTAGCCCAACTGCAAGACGAACATCAGGCAGACGGATTTGCAGAGAAATCAAATACCGAAGAAAGCCAGTTTTTTGTGCTCTCACATATCGGACCTGGCTTGACATAGCGTTCACACAAAGTTTGCATACATTTGTACCGTAATGTACATGTATCTGGGTTGCAGGATGAAATTTTGTTTGGATCGGGACCGAACACCATCCTATGAACACCAAAGACCGAATAGAATAATGGACAACCTAGAAGATCGAATAATTTCAATTGTCAATCAATTATATAAAAGGCCTAATTCATAGAACACTTTAGCTACATTTCAGTCAGCTGAGATTTCACTTTTGGGTCAATCGATTTTGTGGCCGCTGGATTTTACTTTGAGATCTGTGCTGCTTTTTCCCCTGGTTTGTGTTGTTTGTTGTGTGGGCTTCTTTCTTTTTTGACTGACCTCTTATTTGGGTCAGTCGATTTCCTTCTGGGCTGAAGCCCATTAATGTGTGATCCAGCCCTCCTCTCTCTCCATTTTTTTTATATTTTTTTGTTTTTATGTGTTTTTGCTTTTGTTTTCTGTTTCTCTTTGTTAGTTGGTTTATTTTTATTTTGTGGATATTTTTGGTATGTTGGGTGAGTTAATGTACACACATAAATAGTTTGCAATATGTGCGAAAATTACACTACTATATGATTATTGGTTGCGTACTAAAAAAGTTTTGATTTAAGAGTGAAGTTGTGTGCAAGTTTTGCAAACTTTTTTTCTTATTTTTTTAATGGGTAATAACAATGCTACTAATTCATTATTCCTTATTTTATTTTATTAATTTTTTATTTTTATTCTTAAAGGGTAATACTAATGACTGTAATTTATTCTTTCTTAGAAAAACTTACTATTTTGATTTTTCTTCTTCTTAAAGGGTAATACAAATGTTAATAATCCACTCTTCCTTAGAATATCTCATTATTTTGATTCTGTTCTAGTTTTTATTTCATTTTATTTTTTCTTAAAGAGTAATATGTAAGCCACTAATTAATTCTTTCTTGAAAACTTTGGTACTTTGGTTTTTTAGTACTATTTATTTCCTTTATTATTTAATGATAAATACCAATGCCGTGTTTCTTCTCAGGAAGCTTCCTTTTGTGAAAATTACACTATTATGTTCTTATTTCTGCACATTATAAAAATGTGCAACTTCTGTTCAAATTGTTTGCAAAATATTTCATTATTATTTTTATTATGTTCAGTTCCTTTCTTCTTAACGGTAAACCAACGGCACTAAATGATTATTTTCTAGAAAACTTCACTATTTTAATTTTGTTTAAGTTTTTATTTCATTTTCTCTATTCTTTAAGGGTAATACAAATACCTCTAATTCATTCTTACATAGGAATTTGTTTTTCTGAAATTTCACTATTTGTGCATATTCTTGCATATTATAAAAGAGCACAATTTCTATTCAAACCGTGTGAACATTTTGTCATTATTGTGTTTTTTACTTTTTTTTTCTTCTTAAACGATAATACCGATACCACTAATTCATTGATCCGGAGAAGTAGACACACTATGGATCAA
Source organism: Triticum dicoccoides (assembly GCF_002162155.2). Lineage (NCBI taxonomy): Eukaryota > Viridiplantae > Streptophyta > Magnoliopsida > Poales > Poaceae > Triticum > Triticum dicoccoides. The sequence goes on from NC_041385.1 coordinate 78,031,864, forward strand.
ATACCAATGCCACTAATTCATTCTTTCTTTAGAAAAATATCTTTTTGCGAAAAAATCACTATTATGTGTTTATTCTTGCATATCATAACAAAGCGTAATTTATGTGCATAATGTGTGCAAATTTCGTCATTATATTGTTTTAGTTATTTATATCAATTTCTTTCCTATTTAAGGGTATTTTTGCTTAATTTTTTATTTCTGTTTTGTATTTCTATGAGTTCCTTTATTTGTTATTTTTGTTTTTGTGGATTTTTGGCTGAGTGCAATTATACGCAAAAAAATACTATATAATATGTGCTAAAATTTCAGTATTATATGCACAGTAAAAATGTGCAACTTCTGTGCAAATTGCTCGCAAAATATTTCATTATTTGATTTATTATTTTTAGTTCCTTTCTTCTTAACGGGATACCAATGACACTAATTCATTATTTCTTAAAAAACTTCACTATTCTTATTTTGTTTAAGTTTTTATTTCATTTTCTTTATTCTTTAAGGGTAATACCAATACCTTTAATTCATTCATAATTAGGATTTTATTTTTGCGAAATTTTTCACTATTTGTGTTTATTCTTGCATCTTATAAAAAACGCACTTTCTATTCAAACCGTTTGCAAATTTTGTCATTATTGTTATTTTACTTTTCTTTCTTCTTAAACGGCAATACTGTAATACCGATACCACTAATTCATTATTTTGATCCGGAGAAGTAGAGACACCGTGGATCAAATACCAACGCCACTAGTTCATTAGTTCTTTAGAAACTTTTCTTTTGCAAAAAAAATCACTATTATTTGTTTATTCTTGCATATCATAACAAAGAGCAATTTATGTGCAGATTGCGTGCAAATTCTGTCATTATTTTGTTTTAGTTTTTATATCATTTTCTTTCCTATTTAAGGGTATTTTTGCTTCATTTTTTTATTTCAGTTTTTGATTTCTATGGGTTTTTATATTTTCCTTTTTCCCCTTTATTGGTTATTTTTGCTTTTTGTGGGTCTTTGGCTGAGTGTAATTATATACAAACAAATACTATATACTATGTGCCAGAACTTCATGATTATGCGTACACTAAAAATGCATAACTTCTATGCAAATTGTTTGCAAAATATTTCATTATTTGTTCTATTATTTTCAGTTCCTTTTTTCTTAACGGGGAACCAATGACACTAATTCATTGTTTTTTAGAAAACTTCACTATTTTAGTTTAATTTAAGTTTTTATTTCATTTTCTTTATTCTTTAAGGGTAATACTAATATCTCTAATTCATTCCTACTTAGGATTTTTTTTGTGAAATTTCACTATTTGTGCTTATCTTGCATATTATAAAAAAGCGCAATTTCTATTCAAACCATGTGCAAATTTTGTCATTATTGTTTTTATACTTTTCTCTCTTCTTAAACGGTAATACCGATACCACTAATTCATTATTTTGATACGGAGAAGTAGAGACACCATGGATCAAATACCAATGGCACTAGTTCATTCTTTCTTTACAAAATTTTCTTTTTGCGAAAAAATTCACTATTATGTGTTTATTCTTGCATATTATAACAAAGCGCAATTTATGTGCAGATTGTGTGCAAATTTTTCATTATTTTGTTTTAGTTTTTTATATCTTTTTCTTTCATATTTAAGGGATTTTTGCTTCACTTTTTTATTTCTGTTTTCTGTTTCTATGGGTTTTTATTTTTTTCCCTTTTCTTTTCTTTATTGGTTATTTCTGTCTTTTGTGGGTTTTTGGCTGAGTGTAATTATATACAAACAACTACTTGATAACATGTGCCAAAATTTCATGGTTATATGTACACTAAAAATGTGCAAATTTATTTGCCAAATATTTCATTATTTGTTTTATTATTTTCAGTTCCTTTCTTCTTAACGGGAAACTAATGACACTAATTCATTGTTTCTTAGAAACCTCACTATTTTAATTTTTTTAGTTTTTATGTCATTTTCTTTATTCTTCAAGAGTAATACTACTAGCTCTAATTCATTCCTACTTAGGATTGTTTTTTGTGAAATTTCACTATTTTATCTTTTTTTAGTTTTTTTAGTTTTTCATTTTCTTTCTTCTTAAAGGGTTTTATTCTTTCTTAAAAGACTTCATTATTTTTATTTTGTTTCAGTTCTTTTTCTTCTGAAAGTGTAATACCAATGCCACAAGTGTTTTACTGTGTTTGTTCATTCATTCTAATCTGTAGATAGTCCCTACTGAAAGACTCAAGTCATCTTATATTTATGTATGAAGGCAGCGGTTCAAAAGTGTACGCGCATACATGAATGGTCTGTACGCATGCATCTGCAACTTAAAAATTCAATTTGAGTAAAGCACGGAAAAGGTAAAGAAAAAAAAGAGCATTAACATAATGAAGCATGCACCTTACTGTCAGAGGCAGTGGCGTAACTAGGGGGTGTGCCAGGTGTGCCATGGCACACCCAGAATTTTAAAAAACGCTTTTTTACCATGTAATAATTAATTTATTTTTAAGGCTCATCCAAGACAAGGAAAATAGACCTCAATTTTCTTGAAGTTTGCACACCCTCCATTTTACTTCTGGGTCCGCCACAGAGGCACGCTTGACTGAAACATGTTTGGGTCAGTCGACTGACCCAAATCTTGTTTCTCAGTACTTGTACCTAGTACCTTCATAGAATACCAAATAGACGGGACCAAGCAAACCGAAAGGACCGAAGCCGGTTCTTACTTCGACGTAGGCCATGAAAGGAAAACACAACAGAGATGCGACGTAAATGTATTCAGTACCGAATCCGATTCAGGTTAAGTTTCAGTCTCAGTCAGGTCTCGGAGGGTTTCAGGTTACACACGTGACGGCTACGCGATGCGATTTTTCTGCGCGACGATGGAATCCGTGGCGGAGGAGATTGATCGTGCGTGAGATTCTGCTGAAGCTGCGAACGAGGGTCGTCGCCCGCTGCCGCCGCGTCTGCAGGCTATGGCGCGGCATCGCCCGCGACCCCTCCTTCCTCGCCCTCCACGCCCACGCCGCCCACGTCGTCTCCGGCGCGTCGGAGGCGCTGCTCGTCTCGGAGAACCGCGCGCCAGGCAAAAACCTCGAGACCGTGGTGTTCGTCGTGTCCTCGTCGACGACGACGTCCATGCACCTCTTCGCCGTCCTCGCCGCGGGAGCCTATCTCCCCACCAACGCCTGCAACGGCTTCCTCTGCCTCGCGGCGTCCAGCGCCTGGCGATGTGACGCGCCGGTCATCGTGTGCAACCCCTGGCGACGGAAGCCTCAACGACTGGCGCATGTTCGCCATGGGGTTCAGCCCGTCCACCCAGGAGTACAAGCTCTTCCGCCTCTCCTTCCCGCGCGACCCGGAATGGGTGGACAACTACTATCTGGACGTGTACACTCTGGGCGCCGGCGGCGGGTGGCGGTGCTGGTGCACCCGCATGTCCCGGCCGTACCACGCCATGGACTTGCAGCCGGTGGCGGTGGCGCTCGTTGACGGCAAGCTGTACACGCTCACAAAGTCGGGGCAGCGTGCCCGGAAGCCCGACGCGCTCCTGGCGATCGACGTGGCCGGCGAGGCGCTCGAAGCGTACAACCTCCCGAAGCACAAAGCACAGGACGCGCTGGTGGACGTGTTGGACCTGCGTGGCCGGCTGTGCGTCGCCCTGCACGAGCTCGACCCGCCTGGCCGCAAGCTCCACTTCTGGGTACTCGACGACAGCGGCGAAGGCTGCTGGGAGCTGCGCTACAGCTTCGATATGGACTACGTCGGCTCCGGAGACGACGACGGAACCAGCGACCAACCGTATCTGGAGCACTACAGCGGCGAGCTGCCGAGGGCCGCATGGCTCGACGACGCCGGGGTGCTGTGCTACGTGATCGGCGACCGCCTGTACATGTACGACACCACGCGCCGGCGGCAGTACGCGTCCTTCCCGGAAAGCAACAAGGTGTGGGACCACCGGCTCCGGTTGCCGTCCGCCGTCGACGGGCGCCGGTGGAACGTCTACGGGAGTTACCGCCCCAGCCTACTCTCGCCTCACCATCTCGGCGTGCCGCAGCAACACGACGAGATGCCATTCGAGAATGGCTTGCTGCGAGCCCTGCGAAGTGGTAAATCGTCAAAGAAACGCCACCACTCGCCGTGCCGGCCGGCTGATGACACGGACAACCGCCATGCTGCTAAGTGCCGAGTCTTCCGACCGACCTTGTCTTTCCTCGACGATATACTCAATTGACTTGATCTGAAACAGAGTCGCGGCCTCGCAGGGTCATCCCTTCTACAACCGGACTTAGACAAATCCGATCCTAAAATGCACGTGGACGGACGCGACCGAACACGTCTATAGATAATGACCGTTATAAATTACGCACTATGTATCCAAGCCTCTCATATTTCAACCATAGATTCATACAAAGCACGCAAACAAATCCTACATACTATCCTAGCTAATCTTTGTCGTCAGAGATGTCCACAACGTCGGCACGGGGCGCTGGGTGGACGAGCGCGTAGGAGGGCTCCGGCTCATCCTTCTCCTGCTCAACCTCAGCCATGTAGGCGAGCATCTCCGCCTCCTCAGCGGCCTGCCGGCGACGGGTATGGCCTTCGCAGCTGACTCTCCGAGCGGAGGAAATCGAGAAAGGGCTGCTGCTCCGCCTGCAGATCTGCGTCGCCAGCGTCCCCTACATCCTCCTCCTCCTTCGGATCCACTGCATCCAGAGGGAGCCCCGCGGTGATCCCACTACTAGGAAAATGCCTTCTAGTGGCGCACCAGTTTTGCCTACTAATGGCACACTATTGGTGCGCCACTAGTACCACGCCACTAGTATTAAATACTAATGGCGCACCACTCGTGCGCCATTAGTATCTGGTATACTAATGGCGCACCGCGCCATTAGTATAGACCAACATGCGCCATTAGTATGCCTCCCATGGGGCCATATTCACCCATGTGCTTTGGCATACTAATGGCGCACTTTGGGGTGATGCGCCATTAGTATACTTTCTACAGTGCGCCATTAGAGTGCTGAGTGGTGCGCCATTAGTATGAATATTAGGGATTATTTTTTTTTCTTTTCTGATATTTACACAGGTTACAAAATATATTATTGGATAGAATATAGACAGCACCACACAACAACAGCAGATTCATCGAATACAATAGAAGATTAGTCTCCGAATATAATTCATCATATTAGTCTTCGAATTCAAAAGACCGAACAAAGATAGAACATACAAGTCTCGAGACCGCGAGTAGCGAGTTTGTCTTCACATTACAAGTCGATATCGATCATCTAAACTACCATCACATAGAAGAGAGCTGCGGTCATCACGATGAGCATCATCGCGATGAAACTGGTCTTCATCCGGTTCCTCCAACACTCCCTCCTCTCTCCCGCTAGATAGCGCGCGTATCTAGATTCCGCCTCCGCCCTAGTGGTGTACCCTTTGTAACTGTTACCGCTGAAACGGCGAACCTGTCTCCGACACTCCTCCTAGTCGTCGTAGACTCCGAGAACCTTACCCTTGTACACGACATACGACGGCATCTCTATACACAAGCCAAACAACAGACAATACATAAGCAATATATATGTATGCAACAAAAGGATCGGAAGAGAAAAGCAAGACATTAATAGCATGATTCATGGTCCTACTAATAAATAGCATCGATTATATCCAAGTTGAATGACTGTCCAAACCAAAGAGACATACAAGTTCATTAAAGTTTAATTACAACATGAGCTAATCGATGTTTCAGAATTACAAATAGCAGCACTACTTTTGACTCGACTCATGGGACCGGAGTGTGGATGAAGCCGCCGTCTTTCGTGATGGTCATGAAGTCGCGGTCGTTGTCAGCCTGCATTTGTAGCGTTGTGTCTATCTCACTATTGGACGGTTGATATCTGAGGTAGAACTGCCCTAAGGTACGAAGGACATCTTGATGGATGATTTCTGCAAACTCCGACTGGATGCGAAAGAATTCTTGTCGGAGGTCCGCATCCTGGATTGCCGCCAAGCTTGCGGCCCAATCTTTGACATTATTTGGTAGCAGAAGGTGATTATGGTCCCGTACGATCGCCCACATGTGATGGAGGGCGTAGTAGGCATCCTTCTGACCGTCAGGCGGCTGCTTGACGCAGGGGAACATCGTATTGTGGGTGAACATGTGCCTGCCGTACCTACGAACTAGCCTCTTAAAGGTGCCTCCAGATGTGGCGTAGCCGGGGAGAGCATCATCAAGAACTTTCTTGATATTTGTGTAGTCTATCTTGGAGTCATGGTCCGGGTCAAAATACGTGGCCATGGAATATTTTGGGCTTAAGAGGATGAGTGTGCAATGTGTGTCACTACACAGAACACGAAATGTTAGAAAAAAAAAGAACGATCGAAATCTAAGAAATCATATGTTACGGGGCGGTTAGGGGATGACTTACTCGGGAAAGTAAGGCACGAGGAAGTTATCCTTATCTGGGTTTGCCAGAATGACGCCTTCGAGGTGTGAACTCGCGACATGCCGGTCCCTAGCGCTGCCCAAGATCTTGGCACGCATGTAGAAGGGGTCGACTATCCCGATGTCCGGGGTCTTGTCTCTAATGATCCGCATCTCCATACTCAGCGAAAACAGCCGAACGAAGGTGTAGTGCAACGGATGAAGGTTAAACATAGCAAAGATGTCATCAAACCGCAGGACGATCGTACCCCCGATGGCGCTATCCACAAAGCCCTTGCCCTCTGGCACCTTGGCCACGAAAACCGGGTATGCCACATCATTCTGGGAGAGACGCCGCTTCTTTAAAGAAAGAACACTGTCATGCAGACTTCGCATAGCACCGGTTGCAGCATTGAGCATATTTGTCGGTAGCATCGCCCTACCCGCCACATGCACCCTCCTCGAGATATCCTTAGGTGAAGGTGGCCCGTCCTGAGCACGGATCGTACTCGGTGCCGGCTGGCTCGCACCGGCGCCCTTGTTAGTCTTTCGTTTTCGTCCCTTCTTCTTGATCTGATGTAATGGGATCGAGTTCTGCTCACAGACCGCCTTCTTGAGCGTGTTGGGGCTGATAATATTTCGCACCTTGGCTATCTGAGGCTCGGTGAAGGCGGCAGCTGGAGGCGTCTCCTGAGAACTGAGCGCCAGACGACGCCTGTTGCAATTGGGTTTCTCGCCGTACCAGCTAGATCGCGGTCGTCTTGGTTGGGTTCTTGAGAAGGAGGCCCGCAGAACTCGTCATCGTACCCATGTTCGGCAAAGTACTTATCGACATTGGTAAATGTACCGTCGTCATTGTCGTCGTCGTCCGGATCCTGTGCCATATGCATGTCCGGATCCTGTGCCATAGGGATGTCCGGCATGTCCGGTAGCGTTGCGGCGTTCTTGCCATGGCTTGTCGCCGGCACGACTGGCGGTCTTGTCTGTGGGGTGGTGTCCCCCGCCCCCAAATGAATCTGGCTCTTCGGCCAAAGCAGGGGCCAGCTTATGCAGGCGCTGAGGGTCATCACATCGTCTTCGTCGGGCCCAGCGGGTCGAATCGGAGGTAACAACTTGTCGCAACCTGGCAGCACCCGAACCAGTTCAACCCTACACAAGGTGGGTGGCATCGGATTACCGTGGAACACGCGGTTGCCCGGTTGAACGATTCTGCCCTTGGCGACATCGACCAACTCACCGCCCACGAAGTGCATGAGAGTGCAAGGAATGTCGGCGGCGCCCTGTGAAAACATGTAGGGCATCAGGGATGCCTAGTCAAAGGCAAGGAGATGAAGTCATCGGCCGAGAGACTTAGTTACCGTGGTGCTGTCGAGCTCGGCTAATGTCGAGGCACCGCCAATGGCGGGCGTGCAACTGACGGAGGGGCCGCTTGCTGGCGAGGTGCCAGCCGGCGTACACCCGGGTGCATTAAGTTCCAATGCCCGTGCCGGCGCCGGAGACACAAATACCGCCTCCGCTGGAGACACCAATGGCGCCGCCTGCGCGTTGTGCGAGTTGCTGGCCGTGAAGCTGGGAACCGGGGGAGGCCCCTGTTGGCCGCCCGCAATCCACATCGTCAGCCCATGAATCAATGTAGGCACCATGGCGGTGAGCGTCGTTCCCAGTTGTTGTTGCACTTGCTCTTGGACAATCTCTGGAATCCGCGCCACTTGTGCCTTGAGTGCTTCAACCTCGCGCGACTGGCTTTCCGAGCTGGTCCTTTTCTCCTTTCGCCCACCAGCGGTATAGTATGACGACCATTTTGTGGACAAGCCTTTGCCGGCCACACGACCAGCTGACGATGGCTTACTGAGCTTATCCTTGTTTTTCATTACGTTCAACGCCCTATTTAAAGGGGTGTCGAAGGGGAGCTCTAAGACGACCCCATGCTACTGCTTTCAATGTCTTGTGGAAGGAACATGAACCATTTAGAAATATTGGGATTAATTAGAATGCAACCATATGGAGCTAATTACGCGGGGGTGTATTCCTTACCAGAACAAGCTCAAGCGCCCTGGTCTTCGGATCCATGGTAAGCTCCTTTGTTACCGGGTCCTCCTTGTACTGGGCCCTGACAAAGTTCCTGGTCTACTTGTCACGGTATTTCTCGAAGTGGGGCGGTAGGCCTTGCTCAGCACGCTCCGCGTCCTCCTTGTCCCATATAGGCTCCGCCACTCTGTAACCGCCGGGACCGAGTTGGTGGACCCCTAAGTTCAACTGCCGCATTTCTTTCCCCCACTGACTTGATTCGGAGGTTGCGCTGCTCTCGCACTTGATCTTGAACTCCTTGTAGTCATCTTCGCTGATCAAAGGATATTTCGCCTTGATCTTCTCATAACTATCACCTTTTTCAGTCATTGCATTCACCGTGCTTCTCCAAGTAGACAGGGCCGTGCTCATCCTCGTGAGGGCGGCACTGTTCACTTTATTCCCTGAGAGGCGTGTGTTTGCAAATTCAGCGGGGAACTTGTATCGTTCGTGCAGCTTCGTGAAGAGGAGGCTGCGCAAATTCCCTCGATCACTACAAAAAAAAGACACATCCGTGACATTTTGGGCCGAACGAATTTTTTTTCTGTCATACATATAACACTTCTATGACGATAATTGTGACAAAACCCGGTATCATCATAGATGTGGTGGGCTCCTACTTCTATGACAAAAAATCATGACAGAAAATGGGCTTTTCGTCCTGGGCGGGCCGGAGACGCAGCTGCATGACATTCTTTGGGCCGTCCATGACGGAAAAACCGTGGTAGAAGCGAGGGGGAGGAAAATTTCGGGGAGTTACCGGTTACGGTGGGAGGTCGGGGGCCGAGCGATGCGCGTTTCTCTCGTACACGTGCGAGGCGTTGGCTCTAACTGAACCCGAGCGAGGCGTTGGGCTCTAACTGAACCCGAGCGATTGCACTGCAGGCTACACGTTACTGAACCCGAGCGATCGATCGATGGCTGTTAACTGAACCCGATGGAGTGATTCCTTCGCTACTGCTGCTAACTGAAGCCGAT
>NC_041385.1:78041735-78083043 GCF_002162155.2 Triticum dicoccoides
GTAGACGGTGGAGGGGTGGCCGTGGAGGGGTGGTTGAACAGGACCCCATGGTGTGGAGGGCTGGATGAACAATAGATGGTGGAGGGCTGGATGAACAATAGACGGTGGAGTGGTGGTTGAACAGTAGCCGGTGGAGTAGCGCGCGGTGGAGGCTGGATGAACAGGAGCCCGTGGAGGCTGGAGGAGGTCGACGGTAGCCCGTGGAGGCTGGAGGAGGTCGACGGTGGAGATTAACAGTATCCCATGGAGTCCCGTTTTGCGGTACGCCACACCCCTCCCAATGAACAGGACCCCTGTTTCGACCGTAGGAGGTCCGTTTCGTCCGTTTTGCGGTACGCCACACCCCTCTCGATCAACAGGACCCCCGTTTCGACCGTAGGAGGTCCGTTTCGTCCGTTTTGCGGTACGCCACACCCCTCACGATCAACAGGACCCCCGTTTCGACCGTAGGAGGTCCGTTTCCTCCGTTTTGCGGTACGCCAGGCCCCTCCCGATCAACAGGACCCCGTTTCGAATGTAGGAGGTCTGTTTCCTCCGTTGTGCGGTACGCCAGGCCTCGTTTCCATCGCCTGTTCCGTCCAAGCCGGTTGGCTCCCACGCGTTCCGTTGCCTCCCGATGAACACGACGCATTCCGTTGCCTCCCCATGAATACGACGCATTCCGTTGCCTCCCCATGAACATGATGACGACGCTGTTTCTCCGTTCCGACCCAGCCATGTATGTATGCGCGAGTAGGCGTTCGAAACCCTGCCCGTATGTACGTATGTGGCGGTATTTTCTTTCTTGCACCCTCGCCGCTGTATGTACGTGTACATGCTACGTGCGCGCCTCTACTACGACACGTGCGCGCCTCTACATCGACCAGTATGTACGTACACGTTCGCGACCAGAATGACAACGCTACGTATGCTTCGACCAGGTGGGTCCCGACTGTCAGGCACTTCCTTGCCTGCGAAGATGTAGCTGGTGGGTCCCAGCAGTCAAGGGGCGAATCATTTTTTTTGCCCGGACGCACTTCCTTGCGTGCGAAGATGTAGCTAGTGGGTCCCAGCAGTCAGGGGGAAATGTTTTTTTTCGCAAAATACGGTGGCCCGTCCGGTGGGTCCCCGGCTGTCAGGTGGAGGAATAATTATTTTGCGCGTAATAAGGAGGCACTTCCTTGCTGCGGCCGTGGACCCAGCTGTCAGCCTCTCCACGTACAGTCCACGTCCGATGAAAGCCATTCCTTGACCATGTTGAACACGCCGCGCCGAGAGCACCAGGGCGGCGGACGACGGCGAGGCCTAGGAAGGGAACGACGCGGAGCCGGGGAAGACGCGACAGTGGATGCCCACGCGTAGAGGAGTACGAGGGTTCACTGGTTCGCTGCGGTGTGAGGCTGCCGCCGCCGCAGAATAACAGGGGGTGTGGGTGAGTAGAGGGATGACCTGGCCAGCGGTGGGAGTAGTAGGGGGCGGTGAGGCCTCCGCCGCATCGCAGCCGGCCACGGGAGGCAGGAGCACGAGGCACGACCGGTGCTGGTTTGGGCGGCTAGAGCAAGAAGACCAGAGGTTGAAGAAGCACTACGGCCGTTGGATGGACATCGTATGGTCACTGGAGCTAGAATCGTGCATATTGACTAAGTTGACAAAGCCCTCCGTCCCCGTCAACTTAGTAGGCCCACAAGTCAGCCTGCCACTATACTGGGTCCCAGCTAACAGGGGGAGTATTCATTTTTTTGTGCGTAATAAGGAGGCACTTCCATGCATGCGAAGATATAGCTGGTGGGTCCGAGCTGTCAGCGGCGGTAACATTTTTTTCACGAAATACAGAGGCCCTTTCGGTGGGTCCCTGATGTCAGGTGGAGGAATCATTATTTTACGCGTAATAAGGAGGCATTTCCTTGCGTGCGGCCGTGGACCCAGCTGTCGGCCTCTCCACGTACAGTCCACTTCAGATGCATGTCGGTCGTTGACCACGTTGACCAGGCCGCGCCAAGAACACTGGGGCGGTGGACGACGACGAGGCCTAGGAAGGGAATGACACGGAGGCAGGGAAGACTCGGCAGTTGTTTCCCACGCGGAGGGGAGTATGACTGTACGAGGGTTTACTAGTTCGTCTGCCGTCGCCGGAGTATAACAACAGGTGTGGGTGAGTAGAGGGATGGCTAGGCCAGCGATGGGAGTACGGTGGGGCGGTGAGGCCTGCGCGGCAGTACAGCCGGCTGGCGGGAGGAGGGAGCAGGCAGTCCCGTCGGCACTTGTTTGAGCGGCTGGAGCAGGAAGAGCAGAGATTGAAGAAGCACGACGGCCGTTGGATGGACATCCAATAGTCACTGCTTGTGCGTCAACCTTTTTTTAGGAAAGCCTCAAATCTGTGGAAAACAGCATACAACCCATCTGCCATTATTTCTAGTAATTTACAGCCTATTTGCTAATTCTTAAGGTTTTTGGGAGCCCATATTCTTTTTGTTAGCATTACAGCCCATATTGTGGCCACGGTTAAAAAATTATACGAAATTTTGCATATTTCGGTGCGGTCCGAGCTGTTTTTAATCCCGAAATTTCGACTCACATTCAAACTAACTTTAAAAATAAATGTATATCAATATAAAATCCAACAAATTCTCCACGCATAAAAATTAATGTAATTTGAAATCTCGAAATGAAAAAAAGATATTTGAAACTAATTGCCGGTTTGATGTGTTTTAAAAATGCACATCCCATTTCTCATTACGGATAGGCCATTTTCTCGGCCAGCCGAATGAATCTCTCCTCGTCTTGAAAGATTTGCAGCCCAACAGGCTTGACAAAGCGACTTACTTGGCAAATCACAAAAAAACTGGGCTGTGGCCGTGGACTCAGCTGTCAGCCTCTCCACGTACAGTACTCTTCCGATGGAAGTCGGTTATTGACCACATTGACCACGCCGCGCCGAGAGCACCAAGGCGGTGGACGACGGCGAGTCCTAGGAAGGGGACGACGCGGAGCCGGGGAAGACGCGGCAGTGGATGCCCACGCGGAGAGGAGTACGAGGGTTCACTGGTTCGGCTGCAGCGTGAGGCTGCCGTCGCCGCAGAATAACAGGGGTGTGGGTGAGTAGAGGGATACCCTGGGCCAGCGGTGGGAGTAGTAGGGGGCGGTGAGGCCTCCGCGGCATCACAGCCGGCCACGAGAGGCAGGAGCACGCGGCACGACCGGCGCTGCTTTGGGCGGCTGGAGCAAGAAGACCAGAGGTTGAAGAAGCACTATGGCCGTTGGATGGACATCATACGGTCACTGGAGCTAGAATCGTTCATATTGATAAGTTGACAAAGCCCTCCGTCCTCGTCAACTTAGTAGGCCCACAAGTCAGCCACCCACTATGGTGGGTCCTAGGTAGCAGGGGGTATTCATTTTTTGGTGCGTAATAAGGAGGCACTTCCTTGCGTGCGAAGATATAGCTGGTGGGTCCGACCTGTCAGCGGGGGGAACGTTTTTTTCGTGAAATACAGAAGCCCTTCCCACGTACAGTGCACGTACAGTGCGTAATAAGGAGGAACTTTCCTTGCCTACAACCATGGACCTCGTGGGTCCCAGCCGTCAGGCTCTCCACGTACAGTCCTCTTCCGATGACTCTCGTATGTTGACCATGCCGTGCCGATCGCACCGAGGCGGTGGACGACGGCGAGGCCCCAGACTGGAGCGACCCGGAGATGGGGAAGACGCGACAGTGGAGTTGCAGACGGAGAGGAGTGGGAAACTTGACTGTTTCGGGTGCGGGGTGGGCCTACACTCGGCAGAGAATAACAGGAGGTGCGGAGTGGAGGGATGGCCTGGCCGTCGGCGGGGTAGCATTTCGCTGAGGAGCGCAAAACAACGCCGCTGGACGCCGAAGGCTGGAGCAGGCGGTTCCGGCAGTGCTGGGGGAAGAAGACGAGAGATTGAAGAAGAATGCCGGCCGTTGGATGTAAATCCAACACCTTCTTAGGCTTCGACCTACTGGCCCACATGTCAGCCAGTCCATTTTTTTTAGTCCATTTGGTGGGCTGGGTGAAACAATGATGTAGCATCTATGCAGCCCGTTTAAATCCCATTTGCATTTTTCTCGAAATCCGCGGACTTGCTGGGCTGGGTGAAAATATCATGTTGGGCTAGACGGAGAAATGTTATAAAAACATAAACACATGATTGCACGTCAGTAAAATCTTTGCAAGCTTATGTACGCAATCACTAGGATTTAACTTGGCAAGTTATATATAAACAATTATTATTATTATCTTGTAAGAACTTTCAACTTACGAAATAAAATATCATTTTAATTTGATGAGTTAATAGTACATGGGGTATTATTATTTTTTAGGCTAGACGTGGGACAGTTGAGTTGGTTCTAGGGGAAAGTACTGGGAGAAAACTCAGTTTACATCGAAAAAGAAAGTGGGAGAAAATTCAGAGACCTGCTGGGTCCACCTGAGGAGAGGAATATGTTTGGAGGAAGGAGATTCAAAGCACGGCAGCCGACTGAACTAGTTTTTTTTACGGACAAGTGAACTAGTTTACATACATAAGCAAATAGCCACTAAAAAAAGCAATCAGGTTAATGGGTTCTTAAAAGAAATATTTCAGACAAAACAGATAATTACGACACATAGGCTAATGCATGAAACACTCAGATGATAAAGGTGCTTATAAACAGATAAAGTACAACATCTAGACCTTCCTGGCACGCTTGATCATGACGATGCGGCTGTCCGTGTACTCGTCGGTTACGGGAAGCAGACACGCCCTCATGTCCAAGATCTGCCTGTACATGTCGTAGCATGCGTATGCGTCCTTGGCCGTGTAGGTTATGTAGGCTAGATTCAGAGGTACCTCCCACGTGTTCAGGTCGTCTTCTTTCATGTTGGCGTATCAGGGGTCGATGATGGTCTCAGCGAGGTCAACCACGGAGTCCTTCTCCTGCCCGTTGCTGATGAAGTGATGATCTTGTATTTCTTCTGGATGTCGACAAGCTTGTTGCACCAGATGGCCGAATCGTCGCGTTCTTCCTTCTCTCCACCATAGTGAAGATGTAGTCGGCGCTGCCGATGAAACGGGCGAATGCTCCAGAACCTGGTGCAGCCATAGGACTGAGGCGAGGCAGAGCTTCACCGAGTCCGTATCGTTGGTGTACATCACATTCAACTTGGTGCAGCCATAGGACTGAACGGCGAACTAACTCCTTGCTGAAGTCCATATCCAGCAGGCTCACCCCTCGGATCGCCATTGGAGTCTCTTCAAGTGAACGAGTGTGTAGGCGGCGGCAGCAGTTCGTTTTTCAGCTCTTGGGGAACTGGATTCAACAGTAAGCTGAGTGTGTACAGGCGACAACAGTTACTACCCCTCCCTCGTCCGCTGCACGCCCGGTAGAAGATGCACCCTCGGCGCATTCAAATGCCTCCATTAAGAAACCTACTCCGGACACACGTCGGTTCACGAGCGGGTATGTATTGGTACTGTAATAACAGGAGTTAGTGGTCACTTTACTTAAATTTAATTATCTTTAATAGAAATTTATACTTAAAACAAGCAATGCATTGGCTCGTTCTATCAGTGCCACGGGATCAACATGCACAACAATTAAAATTATTATTCTCAAGACACACATGATTAGCACATTTGTCGCACTTTCACAAAGATAATACTACCAAGTTTGAACTTTTTGTTATGGTTGTTGTCCTCTACATCATCATGCCGTGTTTCCCAGCTTGCAAGATTCAGAACCAACAAATAAGATCCAAATAATAAGTACAACAAAGATGCCTACACATCTCATTGATTCCCAGCTTTCAAGATTTAGAACCAACAAATAAGATCCAAATAATAAGTACAACAAAGATGCCTACACATCTCATTGATTCCCAACTTGCAAGATTCAGAACCAACAAATAAGATTCAAATAATAAGTACAACACAGATGCCTACACATCTCACTGATTCCCAGCTTGCAAGATTCAGAACCAACCCATTAGAGCCTTTTGATAAAGTGAATATCGGGATTAAATCCATCTTGGCTAGCCATGTCATACAATTGAAGAACTTGGCGAATGCTCTTGACCGTCACAACATCTGTAGTTGAGTATTCCTGTTTGCACAGCATGTTTGCACATCACAAACAAGGAGATAGGAGAGCATGATTTCGCTTTAATAGCGGCCTCCTTGAACTCAACCTCCAGCTCTACTTGGATGAGGTCTGCCTGGAGTTCCATGATTCAATTCATGCACCTTTTTCTGCAGTTCACCTGAAATGAAGCAAAGATTGCATCATTCAGCTAGCAAGAAGTACTTGCTCTTGTGAGCTGGCAGGTTCTTCTTTAGTAGTTGCACTAAAATTGAGGAACATTAAGGTTGGCTGTCCGGCTCATGTAAGGTGCAACTATAATTTTCTTATCCTTTTGTGCAGTTCCACTAAAATAAAGTGCCATTGTGGTGACAGTGACGGCTCCATCTTGCAAAGGCTAATAAAATGTTGCACGAGATTACCAGCAGAACTTGACAGAGATTTTGGAAACTCCAATCACCATTTTGTGCAGTTCCACCAAAATTGAGAGATGTTGCCCACGTGAAATTTTAGTTGAACTGCACAAGACACTCATTCCAAAAAAAATGTTTTGTGCAGTTCACCAAAAGGTCACAATAGCAACAAGGTGAAATGGATATCCCTATCTGCACAAAATGATAGAAAGTAAACAGTTGCTGGTCAATAAGAATATACGAAACATAGACAAAATGAAAAGAAGCATCTTAATTATGTTCATGGCAATCACGCAAGGACA
This sequence comes from Triticum dicoccoides, assembly GCF_002162155.2. Classification (NCBI taxonomy): domain Eukaryota; kingdom Viridiplantae; phylum Streptophyta; class Magnoliopsida; order Poales; family Poaceae; genus Triticum; species Triticum dicoccoides. Next base: position 78,048,509 of record NC_041385.1, read on the forward strand.
GTAGAAATTTTAAAACGTCAGCAATGCTTCATGTTACCAGAAGCATTACGATCAACAATGAGATTCCTCAAATATGGGATTACTTTAATGGTGGCATTGCTTGTTTACCAGACACAGTAAATCAACAGCAGCTAAAGAGTTGGTTTAAGGGCATGGGACCCTGGGGACACCAGGACACTCAGCAGCGTAAAGGAGCAACTTACTTATCATACTGGGGAAAACAACATGAGTGCCATTTGTAACACAGTTTAATTGCATCTTATCACTGGAGGCATTAGATTAACAATAACACTGGTTAGACATGTCCCTAAGGTAACAGTGTGATTGCTTCATTTTACATGCGCCCTTACATTAACAACAACAAAAGGTTGGTATAAGGACATGCGACAGTGGACGCATCAGCAAAATGTACCTACGAGGAGGCATAAAGTGGTGATGCCGAGCTTGTTCACGCTATGTGAGGGCAGCAAATCTAATCCTGGAGACCTTAGACTATGTGAGGGCAGCAAATCTAATCCTGGAGACCTTTTACTATGTGAGGGCAACAAATCTAATCCTGGAGACCTTTTACTATGTGAGGGCAGCAAATCTAATCCTGGAGACCTTTTACTATGTGAGGGCAGCAAATCTAATCCTGAGACCTTTTACTATGTGAGGGCAGCAAATCTAATCCTGAGACCTTTTACTATGTGAGGGCAGCAAATCTAATCCTGGAGACCTTTTACTATGTGATGGCAGCAAATCTAATCCTGGACATACTCTGTTGACTTGTCCACCAGCCGCCACTTTCTATCCTTTTTTAAACCAATAATAGATCTGTTCCTTATCCAGTTTGTACTACGTTTTCCCATTATTTCCCTTTTCAACCAAGAGACCGGTTGGGTATCCGGTCTCTACTACTTTCACCATATTATTTCCTCTTTGAATCAAGTCCTAGATTCATGCTACAACTTTCCCCCCTTTCTTCGTTGTTTGAACAAAGCCCTAGATTCGAATGCATGAAGTAGATTTACCTCTAATAATACTAAAAATTTAGGTGGCTTGATGGGAGTAGAAAAAGATGCACATGCAGACACGTGGGAAGCTGGGGCAGTAGAGCAAGGCCGCTTTCGAAGAACTTATACCTGAGGGTCGCCGGGATGTCGGCGGCGGCAGGTCGGATCTACGGACAATACGGCAGGGAGGAAGAAGGGTCGGAGGACCTCCCGAGTCGGCGCTGTGTCGGAGAGAACGGCACGGGCAGAGGATCCGGCCCCTCCGGCAGCTGTGGGTTTCCTCCCTCGGCGGCGATGACCGCGTGAATGATGCACCTTTTAGTCCTCAACACACACCGGCCGAAGGGATCCGGCCGGATCTGTGACCAGCGGTGAGCAGAGAGAAAATGTCGCTACCGCTGTCTTGTTTATATCTAGAGAGGATGAGAGAATGAAGAGAGCAACCCTAGTAAAGCAAGCGCTCAGGCCCCTGCGTCCATATATAGTGGAGTGATCATCTTTTTTCTCTCCACAACAAGCATTTCAATTTGTGTACGTGGCATTAAAGAAAAGAAACTCTCTATTTAAGGTGACTACTCTATGACTCCTACTTACTACTGGTGAATAAACAGACAGTAAGTACTGTATTTATATAGAACGAACAAGCTCGAACTATTTTCGCGTAGTTAAAAGTTGAGGGCGGGGCTTTTCCTGCGCAGTACGCGCCTGAAAGTGCAACTATCCCTAGGTGGTTTTGGTAATTCCTAACAACATATAGCTCATTGAGCGAACATCATTCCAAGATGAATATTTCAGGAAAAGCTCAATGAATGGCATGGCATGGATGAGAAAAGTGGATCCCTCAAAATGCTAAGGATACAAGGATTGGCTCAAGCTCAAAAGCTCAAGACTCTACATTTTATATTTTAGTGATCCAAGATCACATTGAGTCTATAGGAAAAGCCAATACTATCAAGGAGGGATGAGGTGTTGCTTAATGAGTTTCTTGCTCTACAGTGCTTAGTGATATGCTCCAAAACCCTCAACTACTTTCTCATATCCACATATGACCTAAACCAAAAGTCAAACTCGGCCCTACCGATTCTTTCTATCCGGCGCCACCGAGTTCAGATGTCATAGCCACTGCCACAAACCCTAGGCAAATCGGTCTCACCGATAGGGATCTCGGTCTCACCGAGATGGGATTGTAATCTCTCTGTTTCCCTTCGTAACATTTCGGTACCACCGAGATTGCAATGTAAACTCCCTGTTTCCTTTTCGTAACATTTCGGTCTCATCGAAATGAGCGAATCGGTCCCACCAAGTTTACCTGACCAACTCTCTGGTTAGCTTATTACCAAAATCGGTCCCACCGAGTTTGTGTAATCGGTCTCACCGGGATTACGTTATGCCCTAACCCTAATCACATCTGTCCTACCGAGTTGCATGTCGGTCCCATCGAAAATCCTAACGGTCACTAGATTTGCTGAATCGGTCTGACCGAGTTTACCAATTCGGTCCTACCGAGTTTGGCAAGTTGTGTGTAATGGTTAGATTTTGTGTGGAGGCTATATATACCCCTCCACCTCCTCTTCATTTGTGGAGAGAGCCATCAGAACGAACCTACACTTCCAACTTGCTATTTGTGAGAGAGAACCACCTAGTCATGTGTTGAGACCAAGATATTCCATTCCTACCATATGAATCTTGATCTCTAGCCTTCCCCAAGTTGCTTTCCACTCAAATCTTCTTTCCACCAAATGCAAATCCTGTGAGATAGAGTTGAGTGTTGGGGAGACTACCATTTGAAGAACAAGAGCAAGGAGTTCATCATCAACACACCATTTGTTACTTCTTGGAGAGTGGTGTCTCCTAGATTGGCTAGGTGTCACTTGGGAGACTCCGACAAGATTGTGGAGTTGAACCAAGGAGTTTGTAAGGGCAAGGAGATCGCCTACTTTGTAAAGATCTACCGCTAGTGAGGCAAGTCCTTCATGGGCGACGACCATGGTGGGATAGACAAGGTTGCTTCTTCGTGGACCCTTCGTGGGTGGAGCCCTCCGTGGACTCGCGCAACCGTTACCCTTCGTGGGTTGAAGTCTCCATCAACGTGGATGTACGATAGCACCACCTATCGGAACCACGACAAAAACATCCGTGTCTCCAATTGCATTTGAATTCTCCAAACCCTTCCCTTTACATTCTTGCAAGTTGCATGCTTTACTTTCCAATGCTCATATACTCTTTGCATGCTTGCTTGACTTGTGCTAAGATAGCTAAAATCTGCCAAAGACTAAAATTGGGAAAAGGATAAGTTTTTATTTGGTCAAGTAGTCTAATCACCCCCCCTCTAGACAAACTTTTGATCCTACAAGTGGTATCAGAGCTTTGGTCTCCATTTGCTTTGATTTCCATAGCTTTTGGTGGTCATAGCCTTGGTTTCACAACTTAGGAGAGTCTGGCATCTTGCGAGAGAAATTATCACCGTAGAGGTCCTTACTTTGATGGTAATAATTTTGCTAGTTGGAAGCATAAGATGAAAATGCATATTCTTGGACATAACCCCGCCGTTTGGGCTATTGTGTGTATTGGCTTGCAAGGTGAATTCTTTGATGGGAGAGAACCGAACCGTGAAGCTAGCGCGGAAGAGTTGAAGATGCTGCAATACAACGCTCAAGCTTGTGATATCCTCTTCAATGGATTGTGCCCCGAAGAATTCAACAAAATCAGCCGTCTTGAGAATGCAAAGGAAATTTGGGATACTTTGATTGATATGCATGAAGGTACCGACTCCGTCAAGGAATCCAATTTGGATGTGCTCCAAAGCCAACTTGACAGGTTCAAAATGAGGGATGGTGAAGGTGTCGCTGAAATGTACTCTAGGCTTGCTCTTATCACAAATGAGATTGCGGGCTTAGGAAGTGAAGACATGACCGACAAATTCATCATCAAGAAGATCCTAAGAGCTTTGGACGGAAAATATGATACCGTGTGCACATTGATCCAAATGATGCCCAATTACAAAGATCTCAAACCAACGGAAGTCATTGGAAGAATTGTTGCTCATGAGATGTCACTCAAGGATAAGGAGGAACTTGACAACAAGTCAAGTGGTGCTTACAAAGCCTCATGTGAAGCCCCTACAGCATCAAGTGAGAAACAAACCTTCAATGAAGAATTGAGCTTAATGGTGAAGAACTTCAACAAATTCTACAAGAGTAGAAGCAAAGGGAGAAGCTCCAAGTCAAGGTCCTATAATGACAAAAGATCTTCTAGTCGAGAGCGCAATTGCTACAATTGTGGGAGACCCAGACACTATTCCAATGAGTGTACGGCACCCTACAAAAGAAGAGAAGAATCACCAAAGAGAAGAAGTAGAAGAGAAGAATCACCACCAAGAGAGAGGAGGAGTAGAGATGATAGTTATGAACGAAGACCCTCACGGAGAAGTAAAGATTCGGAAAGGAAGGACAAGTCATCAAGGAGCTACACAAAACGAAGACATCAAGCTCATGTTGGTGAATGGGTGTCCAGCTCCGACTCCGACAATCACTTCGAGAGAAGCTATCACTCCGACTCTGAATATACTCAAGATGAAGGTGTTGCCGGTCTAGCACTTGTGTCAACCAACTCCTACGACATATTTGATTCACCAAATGAAGGAATTGGAAGGTGTTTCATGCCCAAAGGTCCAAAGGTAACACATCCCGAGTATGTTGATTTCAATAGTGATGAAGTTGACTTGTTAGGTGATGATGATTTACTTGATGACAACTCTAGTGATGAATACTATGTTGAAACTTCAATTAATCATGCTAATCAAGATAAAACGAATGACAATGATAAGGAGAAGATTGAGATTCTAACTAAAGAACTAAACACTCTTAAGTTAGCTCATGAAACTATCTTAGAAGATCATCGAGAACTTTTAAGGACTCATGAGAAGTTACGCTTTGAAAAGCTCAATCTTGAGCAAGAGCATGAGTTCTTAAAGGCAATCAATGATGATCTCCGTAAGAAAAGTTCTTCTTACATTGCCAAGCGTTTACTCTTATCTACTTACATGCCTCAAGTCAAGTCTAGTAACAAGAACAAGAAGGATTCTTCCTCTAGTAGTAACAAAAATCATGCTAAATCCAATGATGTTGCTTCTAGTAGTTCTCTTGATTCCACTAATGATTCTCTTAGCCAAGTTACACTTGAGCAAGAAAATAGCTTATTGAAGGGAATTATAGAGAAAGGTGTTTACAAAAGCCTTGCCGGGAGTAAGAAATTTGAGGAAATTGTACGGAAGCAAGGAAGGCACCGAAAGAACCAAGGTGTTGGTTTTAAACGGAAGTTCAATGCCAATGGAGTTGAGTGGGAAGAAGATCAATACCCCAAGACGAAGTTTGTTCCTCAACAAGAGAAGTATTATCCTACTTCCTTCAAGGGGACACAAGCTCAAGATGATCTTCCACCACAAGACCACAAGAAAAAAGGCAAGGACAAGCTTCAAGAGGAGATTGATGCATTTGAAGAAGCTCCTAAGGCCTTGGTGAAGTGGGTCCCCAAGACTACGTCAAGTTCTACTTCATCAAGCACGACTACAACTCCAAGGATTCCCATCAAGATGATGTGGATCCCGAAGAAGAAGAACTAGAGAGTTCTTGAGGGTGACTCCGCCAACATATTTCACTCATATCATTTTGGCAACAACAAGTGCAAACAACTTCCACATCTTGCACTAGTTCAAGGAGTCACAAACCCTCTTGTTGGTAAGACAAGGGACAAGGTAACCTAATACTTTCATGGACATCATCTTGTGTGTGCATCACTCTATGTCTATGGATATCCTTGTTTGTTCCTTGTGGGACTAACCCGTGTAGGTATTGAAAGTGCAACTCACTCCAAGGGATTGCTCCAAATGATCTACATCAACATTGAGCATCTACATCTTCAACACCTACATGAAGTCATCATGGACAAAACCCAAGGTTAGTTCATCCCTCTAAAGGGGGATCTCACATCTAGGGGGAGCTTAACTCTAAGAATTGAGTCAAAGCAACTCTAATGGTGTGAACACATCAATGCATTATGTAAAAGTGGTAACCACACTTGAGCTTAAACGATGAGTATGACCTATGATCAAATGTTCTCATTTGACTCCTAAGTCAATATACTCATATATAGATGACCTAGTCATCGCCAATTGTTTGATAGATGCTAGAATTGGTTGTGCATGCTTTGTCACATATTTCATTTGCTATTTTATTGTGTGAGCATGTTGGTTGCATATTTTACTCATTCGAGGACATCCACTTGTGGTTTTGATTGATTGGTTTCTTTTTCTTTGGCCAAGTGGATGGACAAGAATGCCTAAGAACCTTCTCTAGCTATCTATGCTATTCTCGTCTCAAACTCTATTCATGCTACATCACAAAATTTGATCAAGTCAGATTCGAACCACTCTGTGTGAGGAGCACTCGGAGTCCCCGATTCGTCATAGACTTAAACTTCCAAAACTTCTTTGTGCGTTTCAGTCTGACCGATTCATCCATTTCGGTCATACCGAGATCACTAAGTCGATCTAGGTTTTCAATCTCGGTGCAACCGATTTGAACACTTTGGTCACACCGAGTTGCTGTAACTGTCAACAGTTATGCATCTCGGTGCCACCAAGTTGTTCCACTCGGTCACACCGACAGGGTCGAGCTATATATTCTCACGGGCAAAAATTTGGAAACTTTCTCCAAACCCCTTCACCCGCGCATAGCTTGCTCTGCCTCCAGGGTCTCCGGATCGTCCTCCTTGGCGCCAGCTGCCTCCAGTCGCTGGTCTCCGATGCGTCAATGGAATTCATCCCCGCCGTTGCCATCGTAGCGAGTTCATCACCGAGCTAGGGTATGGACTCGATCACAGTGCTATCCCCGTCCGATTCCTAGCACATTGTGTTCATCATGAATCTTGCCACGATTGAAACTACTCTATCCAGTCAAAACACTCCGTAGATTAGAGATGAATTGAAAATTTAGGGTTAGGTTTCCGCCGAAACCATCTCGGACCCACCGGGTTGTAGAACTCGGTTCCACCGATTCGGCTACGACCATTGCACATGTGGCTCTCGGTCTGACCGAGAATTGCAAATCGGTGTGATCGAGTTCAGGACTTTGTGAAACCCTAGCAGTCTCGGTGCCACCGAACTGTGACTCGGTCTGACCGAGTTCACTAGTTTAGGTTCCAAAAGCTGCTTCGGTATCACCGAGTTTGCAAATCGGTTGATCCGAAATGCTTTCTGTGGAAAAGTAAAACTAAGTTTTTGAATCATTCTTTTGCAAAAATCTCTGCATTTTGTGATGCTCAACCACTCTATCTCATCTATATCAATTCATAGGGTCAGCAGTCAGTGTTTGCAACATGTCTGATCAAAGTGACAGCCAGAACAGGGAAGAGGAGCAGATTCAAATGAGTGAGGGCACTAGTCCCTCTAGCAGCTCTGATGATGGCAGCAGGAGCACCCCAAGCAACTTACCTAAAGCTGCCACCAGGACCAGAAAGAAGAAAAACTCAGAATCTGAGGATGAAGACTATGGGGGAGTAGAGGATGAGGCTACTTCCCAGAAGAAAGTGCTCAAAAAGGAGTATGGCACAGCTGCTACCATTAAGCCTGGTATGAAGACTAAAAGGCCAGCAGGAAGACAACCCATGTCTAAAGCCAGAGCCTCCACTCAAGCATCTTTGGAAGCTGAACCCAAAGAGGCTGCTGCAGAAGGGAAGAAAAGGAAGGAAAGGGTCAAGAAGACCATGACTAGAGTTATTGGAAAGCCTTCCATGATGGAAGAGGAAGAAGAAGAAGAGGTTGCTGCACCAGCACCCAAGGCTCAGAAGCTTATGGGTGATGTTATTAGGTCAGGGGCTGCATCATCTAAGCCCAAAGAAGCACCCAAAGCTGCCTCCAAGCCCAAGACTGCACCTAAGAGGAATACCAGGAACATATCTGCTGCTGAGAAGAACAAGGCCCCAGTGCCTGAAACTGCTGCTGAAGAAGAAGAAGATGAAGAGCATGTCCTGAGAAAGTTGAAGCCAAAGATTCCAGATCATAATGATGCCCATCCTGTAGCTGAGAACATGAAGATCAGGAGAGACTCAGGATTGAGGCTATGGAGAGAGTCAGATCCACATGCCACCAGAAGGAGGACTGCTGTTGACTACAGGTTCCATACTAAGGAACAACAGGATTTTTATGAGACAGTGTTGTTGGACAAGAAGCCTATAGTGTGTGACATGAGGTGGGTAGACTGGACCTACATGAAGGAGAATGAAGAACACTATCCTGGTGTGTATGACAGTTTCAGTGCTTGTGGAGTTCCAGACTTTGTTGGGCAGAAGCTCACAAAGTGGAATGATGAGCTCATAATGCAATTCTACTCCACATCACACTTCTATCCAGATGGCAGGATAGTATGGATGTCTGAAGGTACAAGGTACCAATCAACTATTGAAGAATGGAATAATCTGATCAATGCACTTAAGGAGAAGGAAGATGACTTGGATGTCTATGCCAAGAAGAAGATGGATCACAACACTATGGCACATATGTACAAGGAGATCCCAGATGCTGCAGTTGAGTCACATAAGTTTGGATATGTACATTATCTTCTGTCAGGATTGCCAACCATCAACTGGATCCTCAGGCACACTCTATTACCCAAGTCAGGTGACCACAACATGATCATAGGCCATGCAATAAACTTGCTACATTTATTTGATGTGCCACAGAAATTTAAGGTCATGAGCCTCATTGTTGAGACTATCAAGAGGACATCAGTTGACCAAAAGAGAAGTTGTGGGTATGCCCCATAGATCCAGGAGCTGATTAACTCCAAGATGGGTACAGGAACATACTTGTTGGACAAGGAGCACATGCCTATCTATCCAGACTTTGAGGATAACCAAGTGGTTATGGATGAAGATGAGCCATCTTCAGTGCAAGCACAAGCTAAGAAGGAGAAGGCAAGGACAGAGAAGGCTGCCAAGATGCCAACAATGGAAGAGGCATCTCAGTACTTTTTGAAGAGAAAACAGGATCAACTTGGCTACTTGATTGCATCCACTCTGAGGATTGAGAAGGGGCTGGCCACCTTGACTCAAAACCAGGAGAGCTTGGAGGGGATCATGGAGCAGAAGTTCTATGACTTGGATGTGAAGGTAACTGAGATCCAGACTGTTGTTGAGCAACTTCAGGATGATATGCAGGAGAGGCAGGGCAAGACAACCACTGAGGCATTTGTCAGAGTTCCTAGAGCTCAGAGATCAGCTGCAGTGCCAGTGACAGACACTAGAGCCACTTCATCTGCACCAGCTACTGCTTCAGTGCCACCAGCTTCAGCACCTACTCCACCAGCTTCATCTACATCAACTGATGCTTTCGTCCTTGGCGTTCTGTCTACACCACCACCTGAAGATCAAGCCTGAGAGACGATTTAGTACTATGCATTTTCTATGAACTTTTTGGTAACTTGTTGCCAAAGGGGGAGAAAAATATATAGATCATAGGCTTCGAGAGAGAGTGTTGCTTTTTATTCTCTCTTGCTTTGGTGGTTGAACTTTATTTGCTTGTTTGAAATACTTTATGTCTGTGTGATACTTGGATGATCAAGTGTTTGATCATATGCTACATTTATGCTTGTTGGATGACATTATCCCATTTATCTTTATATGATCATTCACTTTTCTTGGTGATGAGTGCATGTATTCAATCATTATCATTTTGAGCGCTCCACCAAGATGTATGTGACATGGAAGAGTAACACATGAGCCTAAACTCTTTGTGCATTTGCAGTCCAAATCAAATCTTAAACTATGCACAAATTTAGGGGGAGCTCTTGCTTATCACATACTTCTTAAAGTGACAATGTTTTTCACTCTTATTATTGTTAGTCGAAGCTTTGATCTATATGTTCTCATCAATTACCAAAAAGGGGGAGATTGAAAGTGCAACTATCCCTAGGTGGTTTTGGTAATTCCTAACAACATATAGCTCATTGAGCTAACATCATTCCAAGATGAATATTTCATGAAAAGCTCAATGAATGGCATGGCATGGATGAGAAAAGTGGATCCCTCAAAATGCTAAGGATAGAAGGATTGGCTCAAGCTCAACAGCTCAAGACTCTACATTTTATATTTTAGTGATCCAAGATCACATTGAGTCTATAGGAAAAGCCAATACTATCAAGGAGGGATGAGATGTTGCTTAATGAGTTTCTTGCTCTATAGTGCTTAGTGATATGCTCCAAAACCCTCAACTACTTTCTCATATCCACATATGACCTAAACCAAAAGTCAAACTCGGCCCTACCGATTCTTTCTATCCGGCGCCACCGAGTTCAGATGTCATAGCCACTGCCACAAACCCTAGGCACATCGGTCTCACCGATAGGGATCTCGGTCTCACCGAGATGGGATTGTAATCTCTCTGTTTCCCTTCGTAACATTTCGGTACCACCGAGATTGCAATGTAAACTCCCTGTTTCCTTTTCGTAACATTTCGGTCTCATCGAAATGAGCGAATCGGTCCCACCAAGTTTACCTGACCAACTCTCTGGTTAGCTTATTACCAAAATCGGTCCCACCGAGTTTGTGTAATCGGTCTCACCGGGATTACGTTATGCCCTAACCCTAATCACATCGGTCCTACCGAGTTGCATGTCGGTCCCATCGAAAATCCTAACGGTCACTAGATTTGCTGAATCGGTCTGACCGAGTTTACCAATTCGGTCCTACCGAGTTTGGCAAGTTGTGTGTAATGGTTAGATTTTGTGTGGAGGCTATATATACCCCTCCACCTCCTCTTCATTCGTGGAGAGAGCCATCAGAACGAACCTACACTTCCAACTTGCTATTTCTGAGAGAGAACCACCTAGTCATGTGTTGAGACCAAGATATTCCATTCCTACCATATGAATCTTGATCTCTAGCCTTCCCAAGTTTCTTTCCACTCAAATCTTCTTTCCACCAAATCCAAATCCTGTGAGATAGAGTTGAGTGTTGGGAAGACTACCATTTGAAGCACAAGAGCAAGGAGTTCATCATCAACACACCATTTGTTACTTCTTGGAGAGTGGTGTCTCCTAGATTGGCTAGGTGTCACTTGGGAGACTCCGACAAGATTGTGGAGTTGAACCAAGGAGTTTGTAAGGGCAAGGAGATCGCCTACTTTGTAAAGATCTACCGCTAGTGAGGCAAGTCCTTCATGGGCGACGACCATGGTGGGATAGACAAGGTTGCTTCTTCGTGGACCCTTCGTGGGTGGAGCCCTCCGTGGACTCGCGCAACCGTTACCCTTCGTGGGTTGAAGTCTCCATCAACGTGGATGTACGATAGCACCACCTATCGGAACCACGACAAAAACATCCGTGTCTCCAATTGCATTTGAATTCTCCAAACCCTTCCCTTTACATTCTTGCAAGTTGCATGCTTTACTTTCCGATGCTCATATACTCTTTGCATGCTTGCTTGACTTGTGCTAAGATAGCTAAAATCTGCCAAATACTAAAATTAGGAAAAGGATAAGTTTTTATTTGGTCAAGTAGTCTAATCACCCCCCTCTAGACATACTTTCGATCCTACAAGTGGTATCAGAGCTTTGGTCTCCATTTGCTTTGATTTCCATAGCTTTTGGTGGTCATAGCCTTGGTTTCACAACCTAGGAGAGTATAGCGTCTAGCGAGGGTAATTATCACCGTAGAGGTCCTTACTTTGATGGTACTAATTTTGCTAGTTGGAAGCATAAGATGGAAATGCATATTCTTGGACATAACCCCGCCGTTTGGGCTATTGTGTGTATTGGCTTGCAAGGTGAATTCTTTGATGGGAGAGAACCGAACCGTGAAGCTAGCGCGGAAGAGTTGAAGATGCTGCAATACAACGCTCAAGCTTGTGATATCCTCTTCAACGGATTGTGCCCCGAAGAATTCAACAAAATCAGCCGTCTTGAGAATGCAAAGGAAATTTGGGATACTTTGATTGATATGCATGAAGGTACCTACTCCGTCAAGGTATCCAAGTTGGATGTGCTCCAAAGCCAACTTGGCAAGTTCAAAATGAGGGATGGTGAAGGTGTCGCTGAAATGTACTCTAGGCTTGCTCTTATCACAAATGAGATTGCGGGCTTAGGAAGTGAAGACATAACCGACAAATTCATCATCAAGAAGATCCTAAGAGCTTTGGACGGAAAATATGATACCGTGTGCACATTGATCCAAATGATGCCCAATTAAAAAGATCTCAAGCCAACGGAAGTCATTGGAAGAATTGTTGCTCATGAGATGTCACTCAAGGATAAGGAGGAACTTCACAACAATTCAAGTGGTGCTTACAAAGCCTCATGTGAAGCCCCTACAGCATCAAGTGAGAAACAAACCTTCAATGAAGAATTGAGCTTAATGGTGAAGAACTTCAACAAATTCTACAAGAGTAGAAGCAAAGAGAGAAGCTCCAAGTCAAGGTCCTACAATGACAAAAGATCTTCTAGTCGAGAGCGCAAATGCTACAATTGTGGGAGACCCGGACACTATTCCAATGAGTGTACGACACCCTACAAAAGAAGAGAAGAATCACCCAAGAGAAGAAGTAGAAGAGAAGAATCACCACCAAGAGAGAGGAGGAGTAGAGATGATAGTTATGAACGAAGACCCTCATGGAGAAGCAAAGATTCAGAAAGGAAGGACAAGTCATCAAGGAGCTACACAAAACGAAGACATCAAGCTCATGTTGGTGAATGGGTGTCCGGCTCCGACTCCGACAATCACTCCGAGAGAAGCTATCACTCCGACTTCGAATAAACTCAAGATGAAGGTGTTGCCGGTCTAGCACTTGTGTCAACCAACTCCTACGACATATTTGATTCACCAAATGAAGGAATTGGAAGATGCTTCATGGCCAAAGGTCCAAAGGTAACACATCCCGAGTATGTTGATTTCAATAGTGATGAAGATGGCTTGTTAGGTGATGATGATTTACTTGTTGACAACTCTAGTGATGAATACTATGATGAAACGTCAAGTAATAATGCTAATCAAGATAAAACAAATGACAATGGTAAGGAGAAGATTGAGATTCTAACTAAAGAACTAAACACTCTTAAGTTAGCTCATGAAACTATCTTAGAATATCATCGAGAACTTTTAAGGACTCATGAGAAGTTCCGCTTTGAAAAGCTCAATCTTGAGCAAGAGCATGAGTTCTTAAAGTCAATCAATGATGATCTCCGTAAGAAAAGTTCTTCTTACATTGCCAAGCGTTTACTCTTATCTACTTACATGCCTCAAGTCAAGTCTAGTAACAAGAACAAGAAGGATTCCTCCTCTAGTAGTAACAAAAATCATGCTAAATCCAATGATGTTGCTTCTAGTAGTTCTCTTGATTCCACTAATGATTCTCTTAGCCAAGTTACACTTGAGCAAGAAAATAGCTTATTGAAGGGAATTATAGAGAAAGGTGTTTACAAAAGCCTTGCCGGGAGTAAGCAATTTGAGGAAATTGTACGGAAGCAAGGAAGGCACCGGAAGAACCAAGGTGTTGGTTTTGAACGAAAGTTCAATGCCAATGGAGTTGAGTGGGAAGAAGATCAATACCCCTAGACGAAGTTTGTCACTCAACAAGAGAAGTATGATCCTACTTCCTTCAAGGGGACACAAGCTCAAGACGATCTTCCACCACAAGACCACAAGCAAAAAGGCAAGGACAAGCTTCAAGAGGAGATTGATGCATTTGAAGAAGCTCCTAAGGCCTTGGTCAAGTGGGTTCCCAAGACTACGTCAAGTTCTACTTCATCAAGCACGACAACAACTCCAAGGATGCCCATCAAGATGATGTGGATCCCGAAGAAGAAGAACTAGAGAGTTCTTGAGGGAGACTCCGCAAACATATTTCACTCATATCATTTTGGCAACAACAAGTGCAAACAACTTCCACATCTTGCACTAGTTCAAGGAGTCACAAACCCTCTTGTTGGTAAGACAAGGGACAAGGTAACCTAATCCTTTCATGGACATCATCTTGTGTGTGCATCACTCTATGTCTATGGATATCCTTGTTTGTTCCTTGTGGGACTAACCCGTGTAGGTATTGAAAGTGCAACTCACTCCAAGGGATTGCTCCAAATGATCTACATCAACATTGAGCATCTACATCTTCAACACCTACATGAAGTCATCATGGACAAAACCCAAGGTTAGTTCATCCCTCTAAAGGGGGATCTCACATCTAGGGGGAGCTTAACTCTAAGAATTGAGTCAAAGCAACTCTAATGGTGTGAACACATCAATGCATTATGTAAAAGTGGTAACCCCACTTGAGCTTAAACGATGAGTATGACCTATGATCAAATGTTCTCATTTGACTCCTAAGTCAATATACTCATATATAGATGACCTAGTCATCGCCAATTGTTTGATAGATGCTAGAATTGGTTGTGCATGCTTTTTCACATATTTCATTTGCTATTTTATTGTGTGAGCATGTTGGTTGCATATTTTACTCATTCGAGGACATCCACTTGTGGTTTTGATTGATTGGTTTCTTTTTCTTTGGCCAAGTGGATGGACAAGAATGCCTAAGAACCTTCTCTAGCTATCTATGCTATTCTCGTCTCAAACTCTATTCATGCTACATCACAAAATTTGAGCAAGTCAGATTCGAACCACTCTGTGTGAGGAGCACTCGGAGTCCCCGATTCGTCATAGACTTAAACTTCCAAAACTTCTTTGTGCATTTCGGTCTGTCCGATTCATCCATTTCGTTCATACCGAGATCACTAAGTCGATCTAGGTTTTCAATCTCGGTGCAACTGATTTGAACACTTCCGTCACACCGAGTTGCTGTAACTGTCAACAGTTATGCATCTCGGTGCCACCGAGTTGTTCCACTCGGTCACACCGACAGGGTTGGGCTATATATTCTCACGGGCAAAAATTTGGAAACTTTCTCCAAACCCCTTCGCCCGCGCATAGCTTGCTCTGCCTCCAGGGTCTCCGGATCGTCCTCCTCGTTGCCAGCCGCCTCCAGTCGCTGGTCTCCGCCGCCGTCAACGAAATTCATCCCCGCTGTTGCCGCCATAGCGAGTTCATCACTGAGCTAGGGTATGGACTCGATCACAGTGCTATCCCCGTCCGATTCCTAGCACATTGTGTTCATCATGAATCTTGCCACGATTGAAACTACTCTATCCAGTCAAAAAACTCCGTAGATTAGAGATGAATTGAAAATTTAGGGTTAGGTTTCCGCCGAAACCATCTTGGACCCACCGGGTTGTAGAACTCGGTTCCACCGATTCGGCTACGGCCATTGCACATGTGGCTCTCGGTCTGACCGAGAATTGCAAATCGGTGTGAACGAGTTCAGGACTTTGTGAAACCCTAGGCAAATCGGTCTCACCAAAATGGGATTGTAATCTCTCTGTTTCCCTTCGTAACGTTTCGGTACCACCGAGATGAGCGATCGGTCCCACCGAGATTGCAATGTAAACTCCCTGTTTCCTTTTCGTAACATTTCGGTCTCACAGAAATGAGCGAATCGGTCCCACCGAGTTTACCTGACCAACTCTCTGGTTAGCTTATTACCAAAATTGGTCCCACCAATTTTGTGTAATCGGTCTCACCGATATTACGTTATGCCCTAACCCTAATCACATCGGTCCTACCGAGTTGCATGTCGGTCGCACCGAAAATCCTAACGGTCACTAGATTTGCTGAATCGGTCTGACCGAGTTTACCAATTCAGTCCTACCGAGTTTGGCAAGTTGTGTGTAACGGTTAGATTTTATGTGGAGGCTTTATATACCCCTCCACCCCCTCTTCATTCGTGGAGAGAGCCATCAGAACGAACCTACACTTCCAACTTGCTATTTCTGAGAGAGAACCACCTACTCATGTGTTGGGACCAAGATATTCCATTCCTACCATATGAATCTTGATCTCTAGCCTTCCTCAAGTTGCTTTCCACTCAAATCTTCTTTCCACCAAATCCAAATCCTGTGAGAGAGAGTTGAGTGTTGGGGAGACTATTATTTGAAGCACAAGAGCAAGGAGTTCATCATCAACACACCATTTGTTAGTTCTTGGAGAGTGGTGTCTCCTAGATTGGCTAGGTGTCACTTGGGAGCCTCCGACAAGATTGTGGAGTTGAACCAAGGAGTTTGTAAGGGCAAGGAGATCGCCTACTTCGTGAAGATCTACCGCTAGTGAGGCAAGTCCTTCATGGGCGACGGCCATGGTGGGATAGACAGGGTTGCTTCTTCGTGGACCCTTCGTGGGTGGAGCCCTCCGTGGACTCGCGCAACCGTTACCCTTCGTGGGTTGAAGTCTCCAACGTGGATGTATGATAGCACCACCTATCGGAACCACGACAAAAACATCTGTGTCTCCAATTGCGTTTGAATTCTCCAAACCCTCCCATTTACATTCTTGCAAGTTGCATGATTTACTTTCCGCTGCTCATATACTCTTTGCATGCTTGCTTGAATTGTGTTAAGATTGCTTGACTTGTGCTAAGATAGCTAAAATCTGCCAAAGACTAAAATTGGGAAAAGGATAAGTTTTTATTTGGTCAAGTTGTCTAATCACCCCCCTCTAGACATACTTTCGATCCTACAGCACGCCAGCTTTCGGGTAGGCGGTTTGACAGAGAGGCGAGGAGGGTGAGCAAGTGGGGCTGTGCGATTTGACAGCGCGTTACTGCTGGAAAGACTTGTGATATAACCACTCACTATAGTCATGAATTACTGGCGCTCCGACCTGGGTGATGCCCCCCTTCCGTTCCGCGCTCTAATCTGGTGCATGACACGTCGACCCGGATGCTAGCTCTCCCACATGTCGGAGTAGTAAGAAGGATGCAGTATATACTAGTACTATGGAGTACTACTCAGGTCGGAGGAGTGCGAACCACGGCAGCCCAGTGAACCAGCAGTGCGAACCACGGTAGCCCAGTGAACCAGCAGTAGAAAACAATGTGTTGTTATGGCCATAAAAAAGAATGTGCTACCGTCCACACTGTAGCATGTACAGTAACACTCCTCTTTGTTTGGATCCCTGAGTTAGAGCTAGTTTGGGTTGAAATAGCCTCAAATTATCGAAACAAGAGGGGTTAGTTTGAGCTCGTTTGCTCTAAACCAGCTAAAAAACTAGCCCGGTGAAGAGGTTCTAATTGGGTTAGTTATCCTCGGCCTGACTAAAACAGAACTAAAAAAATCTCACCTGCCCGCACCAGATCGCTCCCCTAAAAAAATCTCACCTGCCCGCACCAGATCGCTCCCCCCCTCTCGCACGACTCCTCTCTGTTCTCCATAGGACCGCCCGCCCAAGCGCCGCTCGCCCTCTCTCTCCTCCGGCCGCCCTCTCCTTCCGGCCTCCGCCGCCCTACTCCGGCCGCCCTCTCCTTCCGGCCTCCGCCGCCCTACTCCGGCCGCCCTCTCCCTCCGACCTTCAAAGGTCACCCCGCTCCCCCTTCACCAGTCGTTTTTCTCCCTCTGTCGTGCGCGGCGGCGGCACATCTACCAGGGAGGTCGCGAGAGGGGTGAGTTTGTTCGTTGCTTCTCTGTCTCACGGCCATATCATTGATCTTGCTTGCTCTAGCACTAATTCTGATTTGGAAAAGTAGATCCTAATCAAACTTACTATAGATTTGTGGTGCATGTATGGAATTGTTTGATGCTGCTTGAGGAGGTAATAAATCTTTCTAGAGGCCCAAAGATTCAGGTCACCTTTCTAGGTATTTCAATTTCAGGCTTGCATTATCTGTAGCGGCCCAAAGATTCAGTTCACCTTTCTAGGTATTTCAATTCCAGGCTTGCATTATTTCTAGAGGCCCAAAGATTCAGTTCACCTTTCTAGGTATTTCAGTTTAAGGCTTGCATTATTTCTAGAGGCCCAAAGATTCAGTTCACCTTTCTAGGTATTTCAGTTTCAGGCTTGCATTATTTCTAGAGGCCCAAAGTTCAGTTCACCTTTCTAGGTATTTTAGTTTCAGGCTTGCATTATTTCTAGAGGCCCAAAGATTCAGTTCACCTTTCTAGGTATTTCAGTTTCAGGCTTGCATTATTTCTAGAGGCCCAAAGATTCAGTTCACCTTTCTATGTATTTTAGTTACAGGCTTGCATTATTTCTAGAGGCCCAAAGATTAAGTTCCCAGTCAGCGGCAAGCGGCCCTGCTACCCATGCCGGTGTCGACCTCAACTCGCAAGGGCCGGCGTCGGAGGGGTTCCCGGGGCTTGGGCTCTACAGAGCCTTCCTCCAGAGCGACGATGGCGAGCTCCTCCCTCGGTGCGTGAGGGGCTCCGGGCTCCCTCCCTATCGAGAATGACTTCCATGATGAGTTAGCTCATTCTTTGTTTCAAGAAGTGTTTTTTTATTTTGTGAAGCTTGATTGAGGACTTGTATGCTTAAGTGGGATATCTCATTTGTATGGACAAAGTAAAAATTATCATGTTTTGCATGCTTGATTTGTATAGATGGTTCGTTTATGTCAATTGTGAGCAGAGGAGGCCACAGAAGAGCCGACCACACCAAGAGGGTGCTTGGATCCAAGGGACTTATTTTAGTCTGACTAAAAATAGGGTCCAAAGTAGTCAAATGATTGAGATAGAGCATTTATTGTCAATCTAACCCTGTCATCCATACACCTCTTTCGTTTAGAGTTAGTTCAGGGTTAGAATCTAACTCTAACCTCTAACTGAGTTACTCCTCATTCCTGTGTTTTCAGTATCCTGCGAATCAAAGAGGCCCTTTTTTTGCGGGAAAAATAAAAGAGGCCCTTAGACTGGTTTAGGTCCGGTCATTTTTTTATAAACGTGTTATGTCCAAAATTTAATGAACGTGCTCCGGTTTCCATGAGAATAATCCGGTTTCATGTAGTAATTCATTCATTTATTTATTCTTCTGCGGGGGGTTTGCATGTAATTCATGAGGTCTGAAATGTAAAGTACCCCGGCATATGCTCTGAGTCGTGCATGCACTACGACCCAGATGCTCTATGTCCCACATGTCGGCGAATGGGAGCACGTGGAAATAGCCTAGGAGTACATATAGGAGGATAAATGCATGAAAAATATGTACTGTGAAGCGTAGCCGCGGTTCGAAAAGGAGACCTAAAGTGATGACAGCTATAGGTCGCACGCACCCAACTAGTGGTAATACTAGACATACGACTAATTTTTCCCTCAAAAAAAAGAGGCACGAGTGCTCAGTACTCCTATTCTATAAACACGAGTCCCATCTGACAACAGCGTCCGTGCTACTGCTATCTCTCCTCCCTCGTTTCTCTCTTCTACTC
Organism: Triticum dicoccoides; assembly: GCF_002162155.2. Taxonomy (NCBI): domain Eukaryota; kingdom Viridiplantae; phylum Streptophyta; class Magnoliopsida; order Poales; family Poaceae; genus Triticum; species Triticum dicoccoides. The sequence goes on from NC_041385.1 coordinate 78,067,792, forward strand.
TCGGTGGGCGAGGTGGGTTTGCTCAACTGCGGCCCCACCTCACAGTGAAAACGTTACGACTAGAATAAAAATGCCATATACTCCCTCCGTTCATAAATATAAGCCTTTTTAGATACTAGTTCAAATGGAATACAGCATACAGATGTATGTAGACATAGTTGAGTGTAGATTCACTCATTTTGCTCTGTATGTAGTAGTCACTTGTTGGAATCTTTAGAAAGACTTATATTTGGGAACGGAGGGAGTACTATACTAATAAAACATTAAGGCCACGAGGCGATGTAGTGCTGGTTACAGGAGGCAAGAAGAAGAGATGCATCCATCGACGACGTCCACCTCCTCGACTCAGGGCACCGGCCCACCGAACGGCGCCTAAGTAGCAACGACTTTCGTGGCCAGGTCGACGTGCTTCTGAACAATGGCGTCCAAAGATTCCAGCCGCTGGAAGAAGGCCAACGTCTTTCTGTCCTCGCTTGCCTTGTAGTGGCCTATGTAGACGATTTCCTCGTAGACGTGGATGTGCAGGTCGACGGTTTCTTGCATGGCGAGGCGCTGCGCGGCGAGTGCGGCGAGCGCGGCCTCGAGGTGAACATTCTTCGTCGCGACCTCCGACACCCGCAGGGCCACCAGGGCTTGAAAGAGTTCGTCACCATGTAGGCCGATGAGGGTGGCAGGCAATGAGGAGCCTGGGCGCGCGGGCTAGAGTAGTACGGCAAGGTCGTCCGCGCGCTTCTTGACGGCGGTGAACTTGCGGATGGAGTTGACCATCATGTCGTCCATGCGAGAGGCGAAGCCGGCATCGGCAAGGGCTACAATGCCTGCGGTCGCCAACACCGTCTGGAAATGCTGCATGGTGCAGGGCCGCAGGCCAGCGCCTTGGATGATTTGACACAGCCGACTGCTGCTCGCGTCCATCTCCTCCATATGCTTGTGGCTTCTGGTCACTTGGTCTTGGATTGGAGTGAGCAGTGTTGTGCAGAGACTTGGGAGTAGATGGATTGGAGTGGTGGGGCGCCTTTATTATATGAGAGTCCAAACTCTGTTGCATTCACATCGTGCTGGCTCTATTCTGCTTCTCCAATTAATTCCCTTTGCGTGTAATTGAGGATGCATCATTGACCGTTCAACATCTCGGGAACCGCTACCCTCTCCCTCCTTGGCATTCAAGCACCTATGAACCCGTCGACGACGAGGTGCCTATGGTGACTTCGTAAATTTCAAGATGATAGTGCCGTGCGTGTGTGTGTTCATAGGGGTGAGTGTATGCGCGTGTATATGAGCGCTTGCGTCTGTACTGTGTCAAAAAAACGTAAATGCGTGTCAAAAAGAGACTAGTCAGTATACTCAATATTGTGCACCTCGGAGAGGAAAACGATATAACTAGTACGTATTTATTTACGGTGCAGATTCACTCATTTTGCTCCATATGTACTCCGTCTCGGTGTAGTCTAGTCACTTCTTGAAATCTCTAGAAGGGCAAATACTCCTTTCTGGTGTAGAGGGCTATACTAGCAAGTAGTTGTACGTACTAGTACAATAGTAGGCTCACATAGCAATTTTTGTCTCATGCAAGAGCCTGGTTATATGCGTGCTCCAATGTTCGCAACTGCAACGTTCGGTTTGCGCTTGGCTCTTCGCCTCTTCGAGAAGACGAACAAAGATGTTACTACTACTGCTTCTATAGTGTCGAATCCACTGCTGCATGTCCGTCCACCGCGAGCGGGACGGATAGCTTGTAGTAGAAGTACTACTAAGCAAAAGCATGTCCTCGTTTGCGAGCAACCACGCGCATGGGCGAGGGAGAAGGCGTGTAGTAAAATCAAGCTTCTCCTCGTTGTATGAGTTGACGCGATACATCATAGCACTGGCCCCACATGCTTGCCTCTAAACTTCGCTGAAAGACCCGCAGTGTACAATATATTTGCTGCAACCTCTAACATTTATCCACCACAAATTAAAATATATGTGGCCGTATGCATCGTTCTGATGCAGAGGCCGGGGAGTCCCCCCTTTTCAAAAAAAAACAAATTAAAATATATATTCCTGTGTTGACCAGATGAGTGTGCAAACTACAATCACCAGGGTGACAGGTAGGGCCAGAAGACTATTTTAATTTTTTTTAAAAACTTCGAGACGGCCACATAGCATGGAGTTGACCCCAACGATTTTAAGCTTACAGGCACAGTACACGCTATCCTAGACTACTCTACACATGAAACTACCACATGAGCGTCCGGGCTGCGCTTGGCTCTTCGCCTCTTCGGGAAGTCGAACAATGATGGAGTACTACTACACTGGAGGAGTACTACAGTACGCTTCTGGCCATCTGACACCGATTGAACTGCTGCATGTCCACCACGTGCGGGAGGGAGAGCGTGTAGCGAAAGCTTCTCCTAGTCTTGCCAGCCACCATGCTCATGGGTGAGGGAGGGATGCTCCTGCCTTTGCGTGTATGACAGGTGGGCCCGACAGGTGTGTGGCCAACCTGTCATAGAGCCAAAGGCAGGTGTAGTTAAGTCCGCGAGGGAGAGGATAATCAAACTTCTCGTTGATGTACGAGTTGATGCGACACATCAAAGCACTGCACTCGATATATTTTAATAATATACGTTTATCGATGCATTAATTACAACGCATGCATGCATGCCGTGACTCTTCTTTTGATACTTGCATGTGTTGATTTAATGCACCTTGAAGTAGTACACCCTCCGTTCCTAAATATAAGTCTTTGTAGGGATTCCATTATGAATTACATAGGGATGTAGTATATAGATGCATTTTAAGTGTGGATTCATTCATTTTGCTCCGTATGTAGTCCACCTAGTGAAATCTCTATAAAGACTTACATTTAGGAACGGAGGGAGTATAAAATATGTGACGGTAAAGCTTTGTAATACCCCGGCCCAAGTCGAGAGATGGTTGTGCACGAGGAGGGCGAGATCATGCAGACCGAACAGGAACAGGACCCGACGATGGAGCTCTCTAAGGTCTCGATGGACCTCACCGTGCTCCACTGCCCCTTGTGCCTCCGTCCCTTGACGCCTCCAGTGTATGAGGTTCGAATACACCTTGTCCGTTCGGCTGATTGAGCAAGGTGCAGGTTTCTTGATTGATGTGCTGTTCGATTGATTAATGCAGTGCAAGGGAGGGCACCTGGCCTGCGCGGACTGCCGCCTCGAGTGCCCCGGGAACCAGCGGCAGTGCCAAAAGTGCGAGCGCAGCAGTGGCTTCGATGTGTGGAACACGGAGGTGGACTCCGTCCTTTCATCGGTGAGGGTGGAGTGCCCGCACGAAGACTGTGGGCTCTACGTCACTTACCACAAGCTCGCCGATCACCAGAGCGTGTGTCCGCTCGCGCTCTGCAAATGCCCCGTGCCCGTCTGCGGCTACGAAGGCCCGCCGCCGGCGCTCTACCACCACATCAGCACCGCGCATCCCATGCCCGTGCACAGGATCCAGTACGGCAAGGTGCTCCAGCTGCAAGTTCCACTGTCGGAGCCACGACTCTTGCTGTTCGCGGAGGAGGACCGCGCGCATTTTTCTTGGTCGGCGGCGTGCTCGACATCAGCGCGCCTATCGCCGTGTCGGTCGTCTGCATCAGAGCGGGGGCGTCCCCACTGCCGCACTACTTGGCCAAGCTGTGGGCGAACGGCCCGCCGGGGGAGCCCAAAGGCACGACCGACGCCGTCAAGGTGGAAATGGAGGTGACAAGCAGCAAGGATCCCGGCGACGTCGACGTGCAGGAGCTGACCTTCTTGACAGTTCCGCCCAAGCTGCTGGCCGGGGCTAAGCTTGTGTCCCTCCACATTCAGATTGACAAGCTCACGTCCTAAATGTTTCGACAATGCCTTCTGTTTATCTTAGTAATATGCTAATATAGGGATTACCTTGGTCTACTTTAGCTTAAGAAATGGTGGGTTTTGGTGGCGATGCAGCAATTACTTCGACATCAGATCAGTAATTTCCAACAGTCAAACGGATATTTTGTGTCTGTTGGATATAAAGTTCCTTTGGGTAAGAAGTACTACTTGTCATCAAACTGGATAAAAGGAGATGTATGTAGACGTATTTTAGTTCTAGATACGTCCCTTTTTATCCATTTTGATGACAAGCACTCCCTCTGTTCCACAATACATGCCTTCCATTTGTCAAAACATAGATGTATCTAGACATGTTTTAGTATATAGGTACATCCATGATAGAGCCAATCGGATGGTTGAGAACACTACAATTCGTAGCTACAGATGCGTGTGTGACTCCCAGATGCAGAGGCCGGGGGTCATCATCCTCCTTTTCGAGAAAAAACAGACGCGTGTGTGAGAGGACGAGTGTGTGCTGCACCTCTTCTCTTCCTGTATAACGTACTACTAAACTCAGAGTACAAGTTTTTGTGGGTGGCACGATGGTGCGTGCGAGAAGTCCCGAGAGATAGGTTTAATAATGCGTCTGAAAAAAGGACTAGCCTAGAGCTTGCCACGCGGCTATTCCTGTCGAACGCCCCATTAACCGTAAGATATGTATACGCCGGTGCCAGTTATTGCACGTACACAGCAGTACTCCCTTCTTTCCGTTTTATGGTGAGTGGTGGAATATTTTTTGTAGTTTGCAAAAGCACCTAATTAATGCTCTCGTTTTTCTCAAAAAATTATGTTTATCAATGCATTAATTGTAATGCATGCATGCATAAAGTACATGCATTGGTCAATTTTCTCTTAATACTTGCATGCAATGATTTAATGCACCTTGGAATCTGAACATGTGTTGGGGAACAACCAAATTGAGACTTATAAAATGGAAAAACTAAGATTTTGAGATAAGCCCTATAAAACCGGAAAGGAGGGAGTAGAAACAGAAGTACTCCATCCGGGAATAGTGCCTGCTACCTCTTGAGCACTGGGTTGGATTTCCCCGAAGAGGAGAGGATGATGCAGTAAAGTAGCGTAAGTATTTCCCTCAGTTTTTGAGAACCAAGGTATCAATCCAGTAGGAGACCACGCACAAGTCCCTCGTACCTACACAAAACGATAGCAACTCGCAACCAACACTTAGGGGTTGTCAATCCCTTCATGGTCACTTACGAGAGTGAGATCTGATAGAGATAATATTTTTGGTATTTTCGATAGATAGATGCAAAGTAAAAAGTAAAAGGCAAAGTAAAACAAAGCAAGTAAATAAAGTGATATAGATTGATATGATGAGAATAGACCCGGGGGCCATAGGTTTCACTAGTGGCTTCTCTCAAGAGCATAAGTATTCTACGCTGGGTGAACAAATTACTGTTGAGCAATTGACAGAATTGAGCATAGTTATGAGTATATCTAGGCAATGATCATGTATATATGCATCACGTCCAAAACAAGTAGATCGAAACGATTCTGCATCTACTACTATTACTCCACTCATCGACCGCTCTCCAGCATGCATCTAGAGTATTAAGTAAAAACAGAGTAACGCCGTAAGCAAGATGACATGATGTAGAGGGATAAATTCATGCAATATGATAAAAACCCCATCTTGTTATCCTCGATGGCAACAATACAATACGTGCCTTGCAACTCTTTCTGTCACTGAGTAAGGACACCGCAAGATTGAACCCAAAGCTAAGCACTTCTCCCATTGCAAGAACTACCAATCTAGTTGGCCAAACCAAAAAGATAATTCGAAGAGACTTGCAAAGATAACTCAATCATACATAAAAGAATTCAGAGAAGAATCAAATATTTTCCATAGATAATACTGGATCATAAACCCACAATTCATCGTTCTCAACAAACACACCGCAAAAAGAAGATTACATCGAATAGATCTCCACGAGAGAGGGGGAGAACATTGTATTGAGATCCAAAAAGAGAGAAGAAGCCATCTAGCTAATAACTATGGACCCGAAGGTCTGAAGTAAAATACTCACACTTCATCGGAGGGGCTATGATGATGTAGAAGCCCTCCGTGATGACGACCCTCTCCGGCGGAGCTCCGGAACAGGCCCCAAGATGGGATCTCATGGATACAGAAAGTTGCGGCGGTGGAATTAGGTTTTGGCTCCTGTTCTGATCGTTCGGGGATATGTAGGTATATATAGAAGGAAGGAGTACGTCGGTGGAGCTCCGAGGGGCCCACGAGGTAGGGGGCGCGCCCAGGGGGGGCGCCCTCCACCCTCATGACCGCCTCTGGCACTGCTTGGAGTAGGGTCCAAGTCTCCTGGATCACGTTCGGTTGGAAAATCACGATCCCAAAGGTTTCATTCCGTTTGGACTCCGTTTGATATTCTGTTTCTTCGAAATACTGAAAAAGGCAAAAAACAACAATTCTGGGCTGGGCCTCCGGTTAATAGGTTAGTCCCAAAAGTAATATAAAAGTGGAAAATAAAGCCCAATATAGTCCAAAACAGTAGACAAAGTAGCATGGAGTAATCAAAAATTATAGATACGTTGGAGACGTATCAAGCATCCCCAAGCTTAATTCCTGCTCGTCCTCGAGTAGGTAAATGATAAAAAAGAATTTTTGATGCGGAGTGATACTTTGGCATAATTTCAATGTAAATCCTCTTAATTGTGATATGAATATTCAGATCCGAAAGATTCAAGACAAAAGTTCATATTGACACAAAAATAATAATACTTCAAGCATACTAATCAAAGCAATCATGTCTTCTCAAAATAACATGGCAAAAGAAAGTTCATCCCTACAAAATCATATAGTTAGGCCATGCTTCATTTCCGTCACACAAAGATGTTCCCAACTTCTATACCCCCGATGACAAGCCAAGCAATTGTTTCATACTTAAATAATCTCAAACTTTTTCAACTTTCACGCAATACATGAGCATGAGCCATGGATATAGCACTATGGGTGGAATAGAATATGATGATGGAGATTGTGTGGAGAAGACAAAAAAGGAGAAAGTCTCACGTTGACGAGGCTAATCAACGGGCTATGGAGATGCCCATCAATTGATGTCAACATGAGGAGTAGGGATTGCCATGCAACAGATGCACTAGAGCTATAAATGCTCAACGAAAGAAAACTAGTGGGTGTGCATCGAACTTGCTTGCTCACGAAGACCTAGGGCATTTGAGGAAGCCCATTGTAGGAATATACAAGCCAAGTTCTATAATGAAAAATTCCCACTAGTATAAAAAGGACAACTTATGAGACTCACTACATGAAGAATGAGGTGCTACTTTGAAGCACAATATATGAGACTCACTACATGAAGAACAAGGTGCTACTTTGAAGCACAAGTGTGGAAAAAGAGATAGTAGCATTGCCCTTTTTTTGGGCCTTTCTTTTTTTCTTTTTGGCCTTTATCTTTTTTTATTTGGGCAATGCTCTAATAATGATGATTATCACACTTCTATTGGTTACAACACAAGGATTACAACTTGAAACTTAGAACAAGATATGACTCTATATGAATGCCTCCGGCGGTGTACCGGGATGGTGCAATGAATCAAGATTGACATGTATGAAAAATAATGCATGGTGGCTTTGCCACAAATACGATGTCAACTACATGATCATGCAATGGCAATATGACAAAAGTAATGTATGTCATGATGATGATGATGGAAGTTGCATGGCAATATTATCTCGGAATGGCTATGGAAATGCCATAATAGGTAGATATGGTGGCTGTTTTGAGGAAGATATAAGGAGGTTTATGTGTGATAGAGCGTATCATATCACGGGGTTTGGATGCACCGGCGAAGTTTGCGCCAACTCTCAAGGTGAGAAAGGGCAATGCACGGTACCGAAGAGGCTAGCAAAGGTGGAAAGGTGAGAGTGCGTATAATCCATGGACTCAACATTAGTCAAAAGAACTCATATACTTATTGCAAAAATTTAGAAGTCATCAAAAATTCAAGTACTACGCGCATGCTCCTAGGGGGATAGATTGGTAGGAAATGACCATCGCTCGTCCCCGACCGCCACTCATAAGGATGCACAAGCCAGGTACACTTCATGTTTCAAATTTGTTACACAACTTTAACCATACGTGCATGCTACGAGACTTGCAAACTTCAACACAAGTATTTCTCAAATTCACAACTACTCAACTAGCACGACTTTGATATTATCACCTCCATATCTCAAAACAATTATCAAGCATCAAACTTATCTTAGTATTCAATTCACTCAAAAGAAAGTTTCACATATCTTGAACACCAAGTATATTAATATTAAGCAAATTACCATGCTATTAAAGTCTCTCAAAATAATCTAAGTGAAGCATGAGAGATCAAATAGTTTCTTTAAAACAAATCCACCACCATTCTCTAAAAGATCTAAGTGAAGTACTAGAGCAAAAATTATCAAGCTCAAAAGATATAAGTGAAGCACTATGAGCAAAACTATCAAGCTCAAAAGATATAAGTGAAGCACAAAGAGTATTCTAACAAATTCCAATTCAAGTATGGCTCTCTCAAAAGGTGTGTACAGCAAGGATAATTGTGGTAAACTAACAAGCAAAGACACAAATAATACAAGACGCTCCAAGCAAAACACATATCATGTTGGTGAATAAAAATATAGCTCCAAGTAAATTACCGATGGAAGTGGACGAAAGAGGGGATGCCTTCCGGGGCATCCCCAAGCTTTGACTTTTTGGTGTCCTTGGATTATCTTGGGGGTGCCATGGGCATCCCCAAGATTAGGCTCTTGCCACTCCTTGTTCCATAATCCATCAAAAGAATTCACCCAAAACATGAAAACTTCACAACACAAAACTCAATAGAAATCTCGTGAGCTCCGTTAGAGAAAGAAAACAAAAGACTACTTCAAGGTACTGTAATGAACTCATTATTTATTTTATATTGGTGTTAAACCTACTGTATTCCAACTTCTCTATGGTTTATAAACTAATTTACTAGCCATAGATTCATCAAAATAAGCAAACAACACACGAAAAACAGAATCTGTCAAAAACAGAACAGTCTGTAGCAATCTGTTATTAACGCAAACTTCTGGAACCCAAAAAATTGTACCAAAATTAGACGACCTGGAAAATTTGTTTATTGATCAGAAGCAATTGGAATCAGTATTTTATAATGTTCTGGTGATTTTTAACAATTCGGGCACTGAGCACAAAGATTCTGGAAATTACAGCAAGATCAAATAACTATCATCCAAGAAGATCCAATAGGTCTAGCTTGGCACAAACACTAATTAAAAGATAAAACCACATCTAAACTAGATGGATTATTTATTCCTAAACATAAGCAAAAACAAAAACAAAAAATAAAATTGGGTTGCCTCCCAACAAGCGCTATTGTTTAACGCCCCTAGCTAGGCATTAATATTTCAATGATGCTCACAAGAAAGACAAGAATTGAAGCACAAAGAGAGCATCATAAAACACGTGATAAACACATCTAAGCCTAACATACTTCCTATGCATAGGCATCTTATAGGCAAACAAATTATCAAGGCAAGCAAAAACTAGCATATGCAAGGAGGCGTAAAGAAACAATAGCAATCTCAACATAACGAGAGGTAATTTATTATCATAAAAATTTCTACGACCATATTTTCCTCTCTCATAATAATTACATGTGGGATCATAAGAAAATTCAACAAAATAGCTATCACATAAAATATTTTCAACACGATCCACATGCATGCAAAGTTGACACTCTTCCGAAATAGTGGGATTAATATTAACTAAAGTCATGAGCTCTCCAAACCCACTTTTATCAAAAATTTCATAAGATTGAATATTATCCAAATATGTGGGATCTAAAGTTGACACTCTTCCAAACCCACTTCCAATATTATTGCAAACAATATTATCAAACTCATATTCATCATGGGGATTAAATAAATTTTCAAGATCATAAGAAGAATCACCCCAATCATGATCATTGCAACAAGTAGTAGACATAGCAGAACTAGCATCCCCAAGCTTAGGGTTTTGCATATTATTAGCACAATTGACATCAAGAGAATTTATAGTAAAATCATTGCAATCATGCTTTTTATTCAAAGATCTATCGTGAATTGTTTCATAAAGTGCTTCATCACAATTTTCAGATTCACGAATTTCAAGCAAAACCTCATAAAGATAAACTAGTGCACTCAACTCACTAGCAATAGGTTCAACATAATTGGATCTCTTAAAGAGATTAGCAAGCGGATGAGGATCCATAAACTTTTAGCAAGCAAAGATGCAAGCAAAAAGAAGGCACATGGAGACACAAGAAAACAAGAGACAAGCAAAAAAAGAGGAGGAGATTGGGAAAGAGAGGGCGAATAAAGCGGCACGGGTGAAGTGGGGGAGAGGAAAACGAGAGGCAAATGGCAAATAATGTAATGCGAGAGATAGGGATTGCGATGGGTACTTGGTATGGTTGACTTGCTTGCGTGAATCTCCCCGACAACGGTGCCAGAAATTCTTCTTGCTACCTCTTGAGCACTGCGTTGGATTTCCCCGAAGAGGAGAGGATGATGCAGTAAAGTAGCGTAAGTATTTCCCTCAGTTTTTGAGAACCAAGGTATCAATCCAGTAGGAGACCACGCACAAGTCCCTCCTACCTACAAAAAACGATAGCAACTCGCAACCAATAATTAGGGGTTGTCAATCCCTTCACGGTCACTTACGAGAGTGAGATCTGATAGAGATAATATTTTTGGTATTTTTGATAGATAGATGCAAAGTAAAAAGTAAAAGGCAAAGTAAAACAAAGCAAGTAAATAAAGTGATATAGATTGATATGATGAGAATAGACCCGGCGGCCATATGTTTCACTAGTGGCTTCTCTCAAGAGCATACATATTTTACGCTGGGTGAACAAATTACTGTTGAGCAATTGACAGAATTGAGCATAGTTATGAGTATATCTAGGCAATGATCATGTATATAGGCATCACGTCCAAAACAAGTAGATCGAAACAATTCTGCATCTACTACTATTACTCCACTCATCGACCGCTATCCAGCATGCATCTAGAGTATTAAGTAAAAACAGAGTAACGCCGTAAGCAAGATGACATGATGTAGAGGGATAAATTCATGCAATATGATAAAAACCCCATCTTGTTATCCTCGATGGCAACAATACAATACGTGCCTTGCAACTCTTTCTGTCACTGAGTAAGGACACCGCAAGATTGAACCCAAAGCTAAGCACTTCTCCCATTGCAAGAACTACCAATCTAGTTGGCCAAACCAAAAAGATAATTCGAAGAGACTTGCAAAGATAACTCAATCATACATAAAAGAATTCAGAGAAGAATCAAATATTTTCCATAGATAATACTGGATCATAAACCCACAATTCATCGGTCTCAACAAACACACCGCAAAAAGAAGATTACATCGAATAGATCTCCACGAGAGAGGGGGAGAACATTGTATTGAGATCCAAAAAGAGAGAAGAAGCCATCTAGCTAATAACTATGGACCCGAAGGTCTGAACTAAACTACTCACACTTCATCGGAGGGGCTATGATGATGTAGAAGCCCCCCGTGATGACGGCCCTCTCCGGCAGAGCTCCGGAACAGGCCCCAAGATGGGATCTCATGGATACAGAAAGTTGCGGCGGTAGAATTAGGTTTTTGGCTCCTGTTCTGATCGTTCGGGGATACGTAGGTATATATAGAAGGAAGGAGTACGTCGGTGGAGCTCCGAGGGGCCCACGAGGTAGGGGGGCGCGCCCAGGGGGGGGGGGCTCCACCCTCGTGACCGCCTCTGGCACTGCTTGGAGTAGGGTCCAAGTCTCCTGGATCACGTTCGGTTGGAAAATCACGATCCCGAAGGTTTCATTCCGTTTGGACTCCGTTTGATATTCTGTTTCTTCGAAATACTGAAAAAGGCAAAAAACAACAATTCTGGGCTGGGCCTCCGGTTAATAGGTTAGTCCCAAAAGTAATATAAAAGTGGAAAATAAAGCCCAATATAGTCCAAAACAGTAGACAAAGTAGCATGGAGTAATCAAAAATTATAGATACGTTGGAGACGTATCAGTGCCGCACTTCGAAACTAGAACCGTCAATAAATTTTGAGGTTGCGTCTCGTCACATTCCAAATTACTCCATGCTATATTGAATTGCAAACCTGTTCACACCGATCACAACCTAAACGGTTTCCCACTTAGGAGCGTATTAGTACCACGCTATATTGAATTACAAACCTGTTCACACCGATCACAACCTTAACGGTTTCCCACTTAGGAGCGTATTAGTACTCGGTTATAAATACTAGTATGCCAAGATGACTGCACATTCCTCCTCAACTCCTCATCCACAAAAACAAACAAGTCATTCAGCATCCTTCCCTTGCGTCTGCCATGGCCAGCGTGAGTTCTGGGTCGAGAGATTGCCACCAGGGAGAGGCGAGCATGGAAGCGGAAGCACGAGAGATGTCCCGCCTCGCTGCGAGATTAGCCGACATGTCCCGCCGTGCGGAAGTAGTAGCATAGAGGTCCCGCCGTGCCGCTGAAGTAGCACGGAGGTCCCGCCGCACCATCGATGCAGCAGACTGGTCCGGCCGCGCCGCGGAAGCAGCAGAGATGTCCCGCCGATGCAGCAGAGATGTCCCGCCGCACCGCAGCGGCCTGGGAAAATTTCTCGCGGGCAGGCGACGAATGTTACAGGCGCATGCATGTGATCGTCCATAGCCAGATGGATCAGATCTCCGGCTTGGCGAGGTTGCAGGACGACGTGAAAGCCTCGTTTGAACAGGCTACCGGCGTCATTCGGCAACTAAGGGAGGGCAATGAGAGGCTCCGGGCCGAGCGCGACCTGCTGAGGGAGAAGATCGTCCGAAGTGCAGACCAGCAGGAGGAGACCAGTGCCTTGTTGAAGAGGACCGGCATCATCATCAAGAAACTTATGGACGAGAATGACATGCTCCGCAACGAGCGCCAAAGGCTGGTGGAGGAATCCGTGGATGTTCTCAAGCAGCATCTTGAGGACACGAAAGAGCTCATCGCCGCTCGCCGCGGAGACTAGTTCCCGCGGCCTGCAGCAACGCATCAAGAAAGTAGAGATCAGCGAGCCAGATCCTTGTCTTCCTTCTTCTTTTGCCCTTGTGTATTTCGGGCCTAGCCGCATGTGGCTTTTTTAATTATCTTTCTAATTATTTAAGACAATTAATCATCCTTATCTTTCTGTGGAAGATCAATGTTGCGAGGCTGGAATGAAGAAAACTCTTGATGTGGCGACCCTGGCGTTGCTGTTCTTCTAGTTGCTGCTGGGCTTCCTTCAGTTTCCTGGTTTCTTTTGATGTAATAATCGGTTTAGGATGTGGATTGTGTCGTCGGTTGTGAAATGTTGGGTTCTAGCGCGGATGTTTGGCCTTTGTTGGCCTCTTGGGATGTTGCGATTTCAATCTGGTAGCTTTTAGTCCTTCGTGTTAGGCTGGAGTCGTGCTGAACTTCTTGTGAATTGTGGTGGTTTTCAGTAATGAAAATCGGAAGGGGCAATCCCTTCTTTGATAAAAAAAAGAAAATAATCGTCCTTATATATTCATCAGTCTTGCTATAAGTCGCAGTAGATGCTATATAGGTCCGTCAGATCTTACATAAATATCCATGCTTTCAGATTTTATTTTTTCTCTCTTAAATCTTAGTCGAGTGAGACATAGCCACGCCATTAAACAGAGGCTCGGGCACCATTAATGGAGACCTTGGGAAAGAGGTGGACGGCAGATGGAGGTCAAAGGGCTCTCCTCCCGATAAGCACGCGCAGAGGTCTGATCGCACGCCTCTCGTACTCAAATAGCTACCCTGCATGGCGCCTCCTAGCTAATAAAAAATGGGGACGCGTGGCGGCACGTAAATGGTACTAGTAAGTAGAACGCCCACGGTTTCAATAATACTTGTGTTTCCGATTGTAACGTGACAGCACTTGTTCCAAAATGACTTTGTTGATTGTTAATGTGTGCGCCTTCGCAAATTGGACTGCAAATTTACCACAGCATGTTGGTGCCATGTCATGGCACCAAGCCAAGTTTCATTATTTTCATGCGTGTTTTGGATTTACAGGAATTAAAATACTAAGTTTCTCAATGTTTCCAACCCAGCCACGACGCCCAGAATTTTGAATTTCATTCACATTTCGAACCTAGAAATTTACCCGAGGACAAAAATGTGATTTTTCAACCAACTTTGGTGCATTGGAACATGTGCTTGTATTTCAAATTTGAATTATGCACACAAAGGTGACACGTTCCCTCCCAGAACCACGAGCCTTCTTGAGAGAAGCTCCAATTTGCAAGAAGCTTATACCAAAATTTGTTCCTATTCGGCCAATTTTTTTACCACGGCATGGTACTACCATGACATGACACCATGCCAAGTTTCATGATTTTAAAACCAAGTTTCTCAATGTTCTCGACCGAGCCACGATGCCCAGATGTTTGAATCTTATTCTCATTTTTTGCATGGGACCTACTCCCTCCTTTCATCTATATAGGGCCTAATGTGTTTTTCAAGACAGCCTTTGACTATTGACAAGATTAATAGCACATGAGATGTATACTATGAAAATTATATTATTGGAAGCTCCTTTGACATACAAATTTGAAGGTATGCTTTGTGTAAGTTGCATGTCATATATTATTGCTCTAACGTTTAGTCAAAGTTAGCCCCGAAAAATGCATTAGGACCTATATAGATGGAAGGAGGGAGTAGAAATTCACCCGAGGACACAAATGTGATTTTTCAACCAACTTTGGTGCATGGGAGCACGTGCTTGTAGTTCAAAATTGAATTATGCACGTTAAATGACCAAAAACTCAATTAATGTGTAAATAAGGCCAAACGAAGCCGGAATAATTCTAAAATTTAACATGGCACTCATGTAGTTCTATGTTGCCTTTGTAAATAAACTCAAGGGGGACAACGTATATCGTTTCGCACTCAAAGGTGGCACGTTCCCTCTCAGAACCACGAGCCTTCTTGAGAGAAGCTTCGGTTTGCAAGAAGGTTATACCAAAATCTGTTCCTATTCGGCCATTTTTTTTACCACAACATGGTAGTACCATGACATGACATCCATGCCAAGTTTCTCGGCCGAGCCACGATGCCCAGATGTTTTAATTTTATTCTCATTTCTTGCATGGGACCTAGAAATTCACCCGAGGACACAAATGTGATTTTTCAACCAACTTTGGTGCACGAGAGCATGTGCTTGTAGTTCAAATTTGACTTATGCACATTAAATGACCAGAAACTCAATTAATCTATAAAAAACGACAAACAAACCCGGAATAATTCCAAAATTTAACAGGGCACTAATGAAGTTCTATGTTG
>NC_041385.1:78083279-78096926 GCF_002162155.2 Triticum dicoccoides
CACGAGCTGCCAAACCGGCCCAATTTCTTACCACAACATGTTAGTGCCATGACATGACACCATGCCAAGTTTCATGATTTCCAGCAGAGTTTTGGATTTACATGAATTTAAAATCTAAGTTTCTCGATGTTCTCGGCAGAGTCATGACGCCCAGATGTTTGAATTTCATTCTCATTTCTTCCATGGGACCTAGAAATTCAACCAAGGACACACATGTGATTTTTCAACCCACTTTGGTGCACCGGAGCATGTGCATGCAATTCATATTTAGATTGTGCACATTAAAAGTCCAGAGACTCAATTAATGTATAAAAAGGCCAAATGAACCCGAAATAATTCCAAAAATTAACAGGGCACTCATATAGTTTTATGTTGCCTCTGTAAATAAAATCAGGGGGGAGGCAGCGTATATCATTTCGCACACAAAGGTGACACGTTCCCTCTCAGAACCACGAGGCTTGTTGAGAGAATCTCCGGTTTTGCAAGAGGCTTATACCAAAACTTGTCCCAGTTTAGCCAAAAATTATACGTATGAAAACAGGATTTAGATTATCCCGAACATCTCGCTACCTAGACCAATAATGTACTATGATTTGAATTCAACATAAAATGGATACAAATATTTGAATTGGAGAGCGTATGGTACATGTAGTTCATAGTGAAATATGATTACTGCTATATGCATGTCTTTTTGTTATCAAGATAATATTTAAATTATTGTATAACTTGACAACAATCATATTCAAATAAGGAAAATTGATTCAAATTTAGTCCATATGGTAGACGACAATATATATGTTCACATGGTGGAGTAAAATGTTCATATATGATGGAAGATCAAAATGTACGACTACATAAATTATAAACCGCAAGGTTACCTAATGATATATTCGAATTCAACATAACGTGGATTCAAAAATTGAAATTCGAAATCATGGCATCTGTAATCATATAAAAAGGGACATTACTCTTTCTTTGGTGGGAATTGATTTGTTTTTTGTTGTTGTTGAGGGAAGTGCGAATCGATTTGGTACTGTGCAGGGTAATCTTGTTCTCCCATTTTTTTTACATTTTTCTTGTAGTTTTTTTAATGGCATCTATAGCAATATAGTAAAAGGGGACATGACTCTCTTGTGTCTTGTATGAATTGTTTTTTTACACGTTAACTTTGTTCTGCCGAACAAGGAATCCGCACCTTGTTATCCCGAAATTTTCAAGCTCGAGTATCTTTTGTCTCACCTGCTTTGAAACTCCCGCTTCTTCAACCCGCGCCGCGCCTTGATATCCTGAAATTTGGACGCACGCGAGAACTCCCTCCTCATCCGAAATCGCTCCCGTAGCCCAGACACACGAAATCCTCCTTCTACCCCTAAGCCGGAAATGAAGCTCCACGTCGCGGTGTCAAAACCGGTGGGGGTATGCTGGTAACTTACCCTACATTTCGGACAAGCGCGTCCCTAAGCTTGGCTCCCCCTCCCCCTCCCCCCCATTCGTACACCGAGGCCGCCAAAACCCGTGAAACCCCACGCTCCTCCATCGGCCTCCCGACCACCGCTCAGCCGGAGACTCTTCCCCGACTACATCGTCCACCGCAATAGCTCGCCGTCCCTCATCCACCGCACCGGATGAGGATCCGTTGTCGATCTCGTCGTCCCGCCGGATCAGCCGCCCCGTCCTCCACCTCCAAGGAGCTACCCCGACGTTCGCCTCGTCTATTGCGCCACCTCAATCCCCACAGCGTCGTCTTGACCTGCCCCACCGGAACCGCATCACCCTCACCAATTCCTCCGATGAAGCCGAGGCCCACTCGGCACCACCAAGGAGGTTTTGCACTCACCGCCGCATTTTATCTTTTATTCGATCTCACGGGGCTGCCGGTGCTCGATACTGAGCAGACATGGCGTCTCCATCGACGGCGCCGTCGCCGGCCACATCATCCACGACGTCTCTCCCCCATGTCGCTGCTTCCTCGGCAGCGACTTCCTCAACGGCACTAGCTGCAGCTGCTCCGGCTCTCGCTCGCGCTGCGGCTCTGTTCTTGCTGTCGGTCGCACTGCTGCACTTCTCCTGCTTTCATTCGTGCTGCTGCTCTGCTCTTGCTCTCGCTTGCGCTGCTGCTGCTGCTGCACGACCTCCAGTAGCTACAGGAGTTGCTGCTTTAGCACTCGCTCGCGGTGCTATTGCATGACTTGCTCTCTGCTAGTGCGTTCCCTGCTCGAGCGTCTGCTGATTTAGATCACCGCTTCTCTGCCAAAATGCTAAACTTACGGACTCCATCTACGGAAACGACTTACGGACTCCATCTCCACTAATCAGCTCCCCCCTGATTTTCCAGTGGGCCTCCTCCCTCCCCTTGATTTCCAATCATATCTTTCCCCATCAGCCTGTAGGCTTGAATCCGTAGAAACTTTCCCGTAAGTATAGCATAGTTGCTTCTCTGCTACTAGTGCTCGAACGCCCTAAACATCTATTGCAATGCTCTGTTACTAGTTCAATCAGTTTCGACAGTAAAATTCAGTTTCGACTGTGAAGTTCATTTTCTTCAATTAAGTTCAGAGTGAACAGTATTACAACATCTGTCGGAGCGGCCGTGGCACGACGGATGCGTTTTACATCTAGCACTTTTTGGTGATGTATTTTACATCATTTATTGTAGATGATATTAGGGTCCCACTTCAGATTAATGTTGTCTGTCTTGTCATGCTTCAGCCTCGTCGCCGTACACCTTAGCTGAGCTGCTCCAACGAGGGAACCGTCCATCACAGCGGAGCAGTACCCTCGGCGCCATTTCCAGAGGCCTCGGATCTTCTTCCCCGCCTCCGACAGTCACACCAGCATCATCACCATCCTCCACGTCCAACCCAATGATGCTGAGGTCCACAAGGCTATGCCAAAGAGGTTGTACACTCGTTGCATCACTTTGTTTCTCCATTCCTCTGTTCTTCCAATTCATGTGAGCCAAACACCCAGGTTGACTGAAATCCTATGTTTCCAAATGCTCTGTTTTGCACATGCATTCCTATCCTATTCCTGTGTTTTTCCTGTCCCTGCGTTTATAGAATCCTCCAATTCTAAGGAGCCCTTACAGAGTTACTTCATTTTTAGATTGGCGTCAAAGAAAACTCTGTGTGTTATGTCCTGCTCCTGCCGTGCCGTCATCCACCCCACCTGAGGTGCACCATCGACAGAAGCATTCACTGCAGCAGAGATGCCCCCTGCAGACTTTCTTTGGCCGCCTCAGATCATCTTCCCCGTTGCCAGCAGCCACGCCAACTGCATTACCATCATCGACTGAGCAGATGAACCTGAGGACTACATAGTTCCGGAAGAGAGGTCGCAGTCTTTCGTGTTTGCTTACGTTATACATCGGTTATTATTACCTGCTACTTTATCGTTCAATCTTGAGTTTTGAATTGCCCATGGCTCTCATATCGAGCCAACAACGAATAGTATCTATCTACTATCTGGTTCATCTGGGGTCTTCTATGTGGTTCATGTTGGGTGGGCAACAAACAATAGATGATCCATTGTCTATCTTTTTAAACTGAAGCTATAATCTACCTGCTATCATTAGTTTTGGATCCATCCACTCGTTTGCTACCATCAGTCTTGATTTTTGCATGCACCCCTTAGGCCTTACAAAATCCAACTATTTTTTTATGATGCATGTCAGATATTGTACACAATCATACTGAACATGTAGATAAAAAGAGAAGACCATTGCGTGCGAATATAATGTCATGCAGACGCTGCTCCATGGTGGACGAAGTGCCCCCCCTCTCCTGCGTTTCCAGATTGTATTCTAGAGGAAGATAACTGTTCAGATGGAGATTCAGAAGGAGCTGACCACGCCTGTTTACCACATGAGGTGTTTGCTCTAACCTGGCATGCTGATGTTGGTCATATCATGCATATGGCGCCTTGCATTGCTTACATTATACATCTTATATGTCATCAGCTTAGTTTAGATTTGCTTTGTGTGAATGCCACCTGTTTGGTTTCTATATCATACTCCCACCATTCCTAAATATTTGTCTTTTTAGAGATTTCAACAAGTGACTACATACGGAACAAAATGAGTGAATCTACACTCTAAAATATGTCTATATACATCTGTATGTGGTAGTCCATTTGAAATCTCTAAAAAGACAAATATCTAGGAACGGAGGGAGTATATGGGAATTATGCAATGCCATCTTCTTTAGCCAGGCATCATATACGTGAATCATGCAATGCCATCCTGTTTAGCCAGTCATCGTATATGTGAAATGTATCGTGCCATATTTTTTTCCATAATGTATTCCATTTGTCAACAATGTTTATACATTCATCTACTCTTCCTGTGCATCAGCCATTTGAGTCGGTCATGGGAAAATCTAGATTGAAAACAAGGTCTTCTGAGCAGTCAGTGCTACCTATCGATGCAGATTTCTTGCTGGTTACAGATAGCTCCTCAGAGGAGGATTCAGAGAGAGATGACCAGTCGTATCCCCCCCCGAGGTGCATGCTCTAACTTGGCTGGGTTATATTGCTCATATCATGCATATGGTGTCTTGCATTGCCATGCCATCTGCTTAGATTAGACATGCTTTGTGTGAATGCCTCCTGTTTGCTTTCTATATCAGATATGTGAATTATGCAATGCCATGTTTTTCAGCCAGTTATCATATATGTGAATTATGCACCGCCATGGAGCCAGTTATCATATATGTGAATTATCTCATGCCATCTTTTTTTTCATTACGTATTCCATTTGTCGACAATCTGTGTATATTGAACTACTCTTCATGTGTATCAGCCATTTGAGCCGGTTATGGGAAAATCTGGAGTGAAAACAAGGTCTTCAGAGCAGGCAATGGTACCTGTTGAAGCATCTATCTCGATGGTTACAGGGAGCTCCTCAGAGGAGGATTCAGAGATAGATGACCAGTCCTATATCCCACCTGAGGTGTATGCTCTAAGTTCCAATGTTTATATTTCGCATATGATGCATATGGTGTCTTGCATTGCTTAGTTTAGACATCATATGCACAATATTGAATTCTATCTGCTTAGTTTAGAGATCATACATGCGAGTGCCAGCTGCTTAGTATATGAATCAATTATGTCAATTATATCATGCCATCCTGTATACTTAGACAACATGTATGTGAATTATTTCATCCCAACCTATTTTAGAAAGACATCATATAGTTTTGTCATGTCATCCTGTTTAGGTACTCATCATATGTTGAATTATGCCATTATATCCTGTTAAGTTATCCATCATATATCTGAAACTGTGTCATGCTATCCTGTTTAGTTAGGCATCATATATGTGAAATTGTATCATGTTGTCCTGTTTGGTTAGACAACATATATGTGAATTACCACATCTGTCTATCATACAATGTTTGTACGTTCAATTTCTTTTCTTGTTTATCAGCCATTTGAATTGGAGGGGGTGATGGCAATATCTAAGGGGGCAAAAACCCGTTCTTCACAAAAGACAGTGCTACCCGTCGATGCAGATAGAACCATGGTTGTACTGGCCCACAAACTAGCCCCACCACACATAATCGAGACTCTTCCCTTACACCGTTGGGCAGAAAACCAGCTACAACCCATCTAACCGCAACCCCAGCGGATAGTAACCCACTTATAGTTGACAATGCACCATCTCCACCACAGAGTACCCCCATACGAGCAGTTTGTAAAGCTACTGCAGTGCCCAAAGCACGAAGACCACCACAGCTAACCCAAACTCCACGTTTAAAGCAGAAGAGCAACTGTTCTCAGGTCAGATTCCGTAGCTATGGTCCATACTCCTTTGCTGTTGCATCACTGTATTTACTCATACCAACTACTTTCGAATTTGAAGGATCTAATTGAAACTCCAATGGCGCAACAGGTATGTTTTAAAACTATTTCTTTAACTGGATTGCTGTTCTAACTTCTTGCTCTATGTTGATTTCAGTTTAAGTTGTATAAACAGTTATGTTCTCATGTCATGCACATTACAAGTGCTGCCAATGCTGTGTAGTTTCTCACACTTATATTCTGTCTATGCTGCTGTGTCTTAAAAATATATGAGTTGAACTGTGTCTCTATCTTGATTAGGGAACATAAACTAGAATGATATGGACAATACAGTGACCATAGTACATAGATATATGTTTGTTTCATGCTGTTATCCTGTCCACCTTACTACTGAACAGGTTTACCAAAATGAGTTTGGTATACTACAAGCTAAACATGTGATGTGCACTACTAGGAAAAGGGCTATAGATGATATGGACACTAATGACGCACCAGACATGTGGTGCGCCATTAGTATATACTAATGGCGCACCATGTGTCGGTGCGCCATTAGTGTCCAAATACTAATGGCGCACCACATCCACGGTGCGCCATTAGTAACAATTTTTTTTTTCAAAACTAGTAATGGCACACCAGGGGATAGTGCGCCATTACTAGTTAAACTAGTAATGGCGCACCACATCCACCGTGCGCCACTAGTAAATTTTTTTCAAACTTTTTTTTCATTTTCTTTCAAAGTTAGTAATGGTGCACCGTGGGTGTGGTGCGCCATTACAAACTAGTAATGGCGCACCACACCCACGGTGCGCCATTACTAACACATTTTTTTATTTTTTATTTTCTTTATTTTTTTCCAAAGTTAGTAATGGCGCACCGTGGGTGTGGTGCGCCGTTACTAGTTAAACTAGTAATGACGCACAACACCCACGGTGCGCCATTACTAGTTTTGACCCAAAATTCCCCCGAATGCACACCCCCCCCGACCGCCTTTTCAGTTTTAAAAAAATAAAAGAAAATGATGGAAATGTCAAAAAAATAAAAGAAAATAAGTTTCCCATGTGATATGTGGTCTAGTTGCTTTGAAAATTTGCAAATATGAATTTCGACTTTATTTGCAAAATCTCTCGAGAATTTGTAAAATGGGCATAACTTTTGCATACTAACTCGGATGAAAAAGTTTTTTACATGAAAAATCATCTACTCGAAAAGGTACATCCAAATTTAACCGGGGGAACCTCGTTAAACATTTTCAAAATCCTCAAAAACCTAACAGAAAAAAAGTTACGGGGCTTTTAAGATCTGGAGGCGAAAAAATTCAAAAAATTTCAAACTTACTAGTGGCGCACCGTTTGCTAGGTGCGGCACTAGTAACAGAAAAAAAAATTAGTTTAGAAATTTTTTTCGGGATTTTTTTTCAAAATATGATACATAATATGAACGGAAGTTTGAAATAATTTTTCAAAATTTCATCACACTCATGAACATGAACAAAGTCCTAAACATCAACAAGGTTTAATAGGATTGATATGCTAGATATATCAACAAGTGCCTGTGAAGTGAGCTGGTGCTGGGGTTGGATAGAACTCTGAAGTTAAGCGTGCTTGGACTGGAGTAGTGTGAGGATGGGTGACCTTTCGGGAAGTTTGACCATGGAGTGTGATTTGCCCTAAGATTAAGCATATTGACCCGAGATTAAGCCATACTGACCCGAGATTAAGAAAAAAATTAAAAAAATAAAATAAAATTTTGAAAAAAAATTTGAAAAATAAATGTTACTAATGGCGCACTCCTATGTGGTGCGCCATTACTAAGTGAGATAGTAATGGCGCACCTCTAGGCATACTAATGGCGCACTACAGGTGCGCCATTAGTATCTGGTATACTAATGGCGCACCAGTGATGCGCCATTAGTAAAAAATTCTAATGGCGTGATGCTAATGGCGCACCTGTAGTGCGCCATTAGTAGGCAAAACAGGTGCGCCATTAGTAGGCCTTTTCCTAGTAGTGGTGTCTGCTTGTTTCTCTTGTAGTATGCAAACAAAATATTGGAGAAGAGCACCCCACTATGCAATGGTAGAGAAAGTAATGCAGATAAGGTTTAAGATAGTGAGACAACCCTGTTGGTCTCCAAGAAAGGTGATAAAAACGATCTTCTAGACAGTGAGAAAACCCCACAGTCCTGCGTTGATGTAGTGTTCGAGTTACTGGCCAGTACCGCTGGCACAAGCTCTTCGAACTCGCTGCCTGAATCACTTCGGCTTCTTCAGTCTCAGCTACAAGCTGAAAGGCATCAGTCAGCTGTGCTGCCGCAAGAAGCCGAAGGACTGAGGAAGTCCCTGCAGAATTCAGATGCGTACTTTCTTGTGCAACAGCAAGCGCTGGAGGATTTAAGAGCCAAACAAGAGAAAGTTAATAAGCTTGCTAAGCATCTTGCCAGCATTATGGGTACCCAGGATATTGTTTCTTGAACTCTTCTGAAGTGGTTTCAGTTCGGGACTTGTTTTGCTGCAGCGTTTATATGCTGCTGTGTTCCCTATATTTGCACTGGTGGCGAACTTTGATGCCCAGTGGATGTAATATGTGTAATAGCCATGATAGCCTAGCATAAGTTGCTTGCTTATTTATTTCCTTGTTGTTTTGTTTATTTGTTTGCTTCTAGTCAGTGCAGTTCTTTTTCCGCGGTTTGCTACTGGTTGCAATAACCTATTTTTTTAAAACTAGGCCACAATAACCATGGGGCTAATATTTACTGTAGTGACACCGGGCCTCCTACGGGCCGTAGAAATAGTGGGCCTTCTACGGGCCGTAGAAATAGTAGGCCTTCTACGGGCCGTAGAAACATTGGGCCTTCTACGGGCCGTAGAAACAATGGGCCTTCTACGGGCCGTATCATCAATGGGCCTTATACGGGCCGTATGATCGATTGCCCAAACATGGGCCAATAACAGGCCGCATTATGGCTGTAAATGGGCTAGAGTTGGAATCATCCGTTCATGGGCCGACCATAACGGGCCATCGTTAATAGGCCGTATTTGATGACGCTATGAAAACGGCCCAACGTATTAACGGACCACAAATGGGCCGACTGTAACCACGGGCTGAATTTGGCCCACAAGCAGAAAATGACAGTAACGGGCCGCAAGTAAATGAATGCTGGAAATGAGCCCAACAATAAATGGGCTCTGAGAAGGCCGAAAGATAACATGGGCTGGAAACGGCCCAATGGAATAACGGGCCGTTAATGTGTATAAAGTGATACACTGTTCATTACGGGCCAGTTTCACCACGGGCCGTTAATGGGTGTAAAGCGATACACTGTTCATTGCGGGCCAGTTTCACGACGGGCCGTTAATAGGCCAAAAGTTACATAGGGCCTCATATGGGCTGAAAGACGTCATGGGCCATACATGGGCCAGAAGTGAAAACAGGCTGGAATCATATTGGATGGCCCAGATGACGCTACTGGGCCTAATTCGGATAGGGCGTAACGGGCCTTGGGTTAGCGGGCTGTAAATGGGCTATATGCGAATAGGCCGTTAACATGCTTTCCATGGGCCGGCCCGCCACCTTTTGACCAAGTCAAACGGGCCGGCCTTTTCACAGGAATGGGCCTCTGTTGGGCCGTGCCACGTGTCGACGTATCATAGGCGCCTTCTGTCCAATGAGTGGATGACATCTGTCCCAACGATGAGCCGACACGTGTTTCCTCCAGCCAATGATGATTTTACACGTGGAAAATCCCCATTGGTCGGGGCTGTTAACGGGTTATCGGATCCAAAACCCGACCCAATAGCTTAACGGCGTTCCATTACGGTGGATGCCACATGTCGGTCACCCTTGACAAAAGCACTTCTGTGACGCGCGATTTATCGTCATGGAAGTGGACACTTCCGTGATGATAATTTTGGTAATGTCATGGAACACTTCTACGACAGCACAGGTATGACTATCTTGATTCTGTCATAAAATCGTCATGGATGTACATGCATGACAAAAAACACGACCTACTGTGACAAACACGTATCATCACGGAAGTGTATTTTTTTTGTAGTGGGTCCTTATGCCTTAGGTTCTCGGTGTTGATTGAGACGGTGCTCCGGAGAATGCACCCGAGCTGAACCGAGTACCCCTTGACTAATTCTTTGGGTGCCGTTGGATGCCCGTCGGTGTTCACTTCAGTAAATTCCTCCTTGACGGTGTCGAGCACGCTCGGGCGCCGGTCCTTCCATTGCCTCTTCGGTTGGCTGCCATCTGTGCGTGCGCCGCCATCATCAATGGTGGCATCCTCGACGGCACCATCAGTGGTGTCATCACCGACGCCACTAGGGGTTGTGTAGTCAGGATCGGTGTCTTCCGCGGCGTCCTCATAGCGGTGAGGTTCTTCCTCCATCTCCTGGGACAGCTCCCAGAATTGCTTGCCGCCCGAACCACCGGCCTCATCGTTGTGGGCCATGTTTCGCTCTAAATAGGAAAAAAGTTTGGTCAAAAAGTTGGTTATTGTCAAGGAACAAGATCATGGTCTCATCATTTAGGGTTTGTCGACACCGAGGCATCCTAAAAGCTAAGCTTTTATCATTTAGGGTTTGTCGACGCCGAGGCACCCTAAAAGCCTAAGCGTACATCATTTAGGTTCTCATCGACACCGAGGTACCCTAAAAGCCAAGTTTTATCATTTAGGGTTTGTCGACGCTAAGTTGGGCCTAATCACTTGGCTCTATTGCCACCTATGGTTTAATGCAGCAAGAATAAAGGGGTAGTTCATCCTACTTAATTAAGTACTAAGATACCCCGGCCCATGCATTAGTCGCAAGTACCCCATATGTCCTATTTTTAGCAAAGTCATGCTAAAATTCACGGAAAATTTCAGCATGACCTTTGCTGAAAATAGGACATATGGAGTACCCGAATTTGCCGGAACGGAAGTTAATCGACCGGCAAACTCAAGGGCCTCTCGGGGTACCTGCAAAATCATTATCCCCGCGTAATGAAGTCGCCAATGGGTCATTTCAGAAGATCACAAGTAGCATCATCACAAGTACAACATCATCAGACGTACAGCAGTTGTCAGCAAGGAGTTTGACCACAAGGAGTTGTCAGCAAGAATTATCCAATAAAACATTTTTTTAGATGACCCATAAGACAAACTGAAAATAGTTGTTGTTGCTGAACTAATCTGACCACTATAACCTGTTCATCATTCAGCCATAGTTGTTGTTGCTACTACAATTTCAGCAAGCAACATGCCTAAATCCAGTGCTTGTTTGACTTTACTGAATTACCAACACATGGCACACAACACATTTATATTTTGTCAGGTCACACAACACATGCCTGAGGAGGAAGATTGAATTTTCTACAGAAGCATCATCAGGTACACTTCAACATGTGCTAGCAGCAACAAATGGTCAATATTCATTCTTATTTATGGTCAATATTTATAACCTATCAACAAATGGCAAGAATATTGAGTAATCTACTGCAGTTTGATCTACTGCAAATAATCTGTTGCAATTTGATCTATTACATAAACATGGTTGATCTTCATTTTGCATAAACCTGGTTGAGTATTATAGAGCAATTGACAGCAAATTGACCTTGTTGGAATTCATACAGCAACAGTAACAGTTAACTGAACTTCTTTTGCATGCATTTATCACTTCAGAAAACTTTCAGTAACAAGTGAGAAGCATCTGCATTTTCTTAGTGAACTTTTGAGTGCATTTATCACTTGTTGGAGTATGCTACATCTTCCGCAAATCACAAACTCCTTTAGTTTACATCTCAGTTTTAGCAAACACTACAGTTTCAGTGAAGGAGTCATAACTGAATAACAGGCACTATAGTTTCTCTACAGTATTGGAACACTGAACATTTTTAGTTAACTGTAGCAAGAAAAACTGTTTCATCCAAGGACTGAACAAATCGACATGGCACCTACTATTTTCATCCAACTACTTTTACTCTTCTACAGTATAAGACTACAACAGTTTCAGACAACTACCAAATCCTAAATGAACTACTTTTAATCTTCTATAATATCCTTTTTCCAAGCATGATCAGACTAGCACTCAACTAAAGTGAAATTCTAAATATTTTCATGCAGTAAAATAGTATCTACACTAACATCTGCACATTGTGCATAACACATTCAAGACCAGGGTACATTCTCATCAAAGAAGATCAGCAGGGAGTAGATGAACAACCTAAATATCAGAATTTTGTAGGATTAAAAAAAAGCAAGACCGAGGTTACAGCTCATGTACAAAACCTGAAAACAACTCATGTGCAGAAACAAGATTCGTTTTAATTTAGCTTTGTTGGAACCTGAATCTTGTTCACAGAGTTATTCAATGCAAGTAAAATGGGCTAAATCAAACGGATATACACTCGTCTATGTTAAGGCCAAAAGGAGATGAATCAACTGATTTGGAGCTTTAAGTCCCATGATGATTTATTGCCCCAATAACAAATCTTCTTTTACTTACCTAGTACAAGATTACAACAGTTGCAGAAAATTCCCAATACCTATCAGACTACAAGAGTTTCAGTTAACTATTTTTTCAGACTACAATATTTTCAGTAAACTATTTCTGGGATAACAACAGTTTCAGTAGACTGTTTTTGGGTCTCTAACTAAATCACTCCCGACATAGAAATCACTGAAGTTTCTGAATGCAGGAATCCCAAATCACCGAATATGCATCTTGTGACCTATCAACTAAATCACTGAAGTGAACTGAGGAGCATCTGAGGAGCAAGATGGGGCCATGCGTGTAGAACTGAGGAGCAAGAAGCCTGCTGCCATGGCCCTAGGGTTTGCAGGGGAGGGGGTGGAGGAGAAGGGAGGAATCACCTGGGGAGGGGATGGAGGAATGGAGGAAGACGCCGGCGTTGATGCTCCGGCAGCGGCTGGGCGTTGAAGCTCCGGCGACACGCGGCGGGCTCCTCCACTCGCCTGTTTCTGCGTCTCGCCCGATCCGTTCCACGCGGGTGCCCTCAAGGCTTGGGCGAGAGGACGTCGAGGACGCGGGCGCGGGCGGAGGGGGGACGGCGAGGGAGGCGGCGCTCGGCTCGGCGTCGCGTGGCCTGGCTGAGCTAAGGTAGAGGCGGTCGTCGTCTCCTCCTGGTCCTCCTCCTCCGGCTCGGGGCACGGGGGAGCTGCAGCGGTGGGGGCGCGGGGCGGCGGCGCGGGGGAGCTACAGTGGTGGGGGGCGCGGGGGCGCGGTGGCGGCGGGGGTGGAGTCCGGCGGGGGTCGGGGCGGCGGCGTCGTGGGTCTGGCAGCGCGCGGGTGGATCTGGCGAGGGAGAGGGACGAAGGGGATCTGGCGAGGGAGAGGGAGGAATTAGCTATGTGGGAAGCTTACTAATGGCGCACCACGCAGCGGTGCGCCATTAGTATGTATTTTTTAGATAGCAATGGCACACCCGCGATCGGTGCGCCATTAGTAATCTTTTTTTATATAGCAATGGCGCACCAGCCAGAGGTGCGCCATTAGTAATCTTTTTTTATATAGCAATCGCGCACCAGCCAGAGGTGCGCCATAAGTAATTTTTTTATTATTATTTTATGTTGCATCTAATAATTTTTTAGAAAATGAATATGAATATGAAACAGTAATAAATTTTTTATAAAAACAGTAATAATTTTTTAAAAAATATCATCAAATTTGTTATTTGAAAATATTTATGAATATGAAAAAATATCATCAAATTTATTATTTGAAAATATCATCAAATATTTGAAAATATAATCAAATTTGTTTTTTTTGCAATTTTAGTTGCATTCATTTGTGACGGTGGAGTGGGCCAGGGAGGGTGCAGGGGGTCGTCAGCGGCGGTGGAGCGGGG
>NC_041385.1:78096990-78110606 GCF_002162155.2 Triticum dicoccoides
GGCGGCGGCGGCCGGTGGAGCGGGGGAGGGGGTGCGGGGGGTGCTCGGCGGCGAGGGGGACCGGATCTGGCGAGGTGGGATAGTGATCGAGATGGAGGGGGATCGAGATCGAGTGTCCATGAAATTTAAAAATATTCATGAGTTCAAAAAGTGCCCATGAAATACAATCGAGAAATGAAGGCTACAATTTAAATACAATCGATCTTAGCTAGCTATTTGTTCACAATCTTCTTGCCCTTATTTTTCGTAAATGGAGTTCTTCTCTTGAACGGACGTCCTTTAGGTAGGGTGGTCCTGCTTCTTCTTGTGGTGTATGCTGATACTTCATCGTCGTCGTCATGTTCCATCTTCGGGTCGCCGTACTTGTCGAAGTCTTGCTCATTGGCGACTCCATCCATTCCGATGATCTTCCTTTTGCCTCTCCTCACGACAACACGACTGGGCTTTGGCGGGTCGGTAATGAAGAAGCATTGGTCCACTTGGGAAGCCAGTACCCATGGCTCATTTTTCGCGGTGACGTTTGCGCCCGCGGTCTTGGATTTGGCTTCGGGTATAACCATGGTGGTGAAATACCGGTCTTCTTTTATGACGCTCTTGGCCCATCTGCATGGAACATCGGGACCTTCTCTCCAGCGTAGCTCAGCTTCCAGATCTCCTCGATCCTTCCGTAGTATCTGTCCTTGTCGTTACCGGTGTAGGATTCCATCGTTACCCCGGAGTTCTGATAACCATTGCTCTTCATGTCCTTTCCCTCGGTGTAGAATGTGTAGCCGTTGATATCGTACGCCTCATACGTCATCAGGTTGTGCTCGGCGCCCTGTGACAAGGCGAATATGAGTTGTTCTTCCGCAGAAGAATCCTCATGTAAAGGGTACGACAGAAGCTTCTGCTTGAACCAACGCGTGAAACATGAGTTGTGCTCTTTGATTATATCTCCGCCCGTCCTCTGTTGGCCTCGGTCATTGTACGTCTTCTCAATAAAGGTTTTGTGCTCTACCACCCAAGGATCGACCACGTCTATGTGTTGTAGCGCGACGAGGTTTGCTCTTTCAAAGTTGGCGAGTCGACCCTCGAAGTCGACATGCATTTCGCGGCGACCCTCACGGTGACCTCATCCAGCGAGCCTGCCGAGGTGCCTGTTGACGGGTAGACCAACGGGGTTCTCGATGCCTAGATAATTCGTGCAGTAGGAGATGCACTCGTCGGTCAGAAAGCCCCTGGCTATGGTTCCCTCTGGACGTGACATGTTGCGAATGTATCCTTTGATGACACCATTCATCCTTTCGAACGGCATCATGCTGTGCAGGAACGTCGGCCCGAGTTGGATGGTATCCTCCACGATATGGACCAGCAGATGCACCATAACGTCGAAGAATGCGGGCGGGAAGTACATCTCAAGCTCGCATAGTATCACCATGATCTCTTCCTGTAGCCTTCTGAGTTGCCTCACGCCAACCGACTTCCGAGAGATGACGTCGAAAAAGTTGCATAGGCCAAATAGCGTTTCATAGACGTGCGCGTCCATGATCCCACGGATTGCAACTGGAAGTATCTGCGTCATCAGCACGTGACAGTCGTGAGACTTCATCCCGCTGAACTTCTGCTTCACTGGGTCTAGGTATCTGCTTATCTTCCCCGCGTAACCGTAAGGAAGTTTTACTCCTACGAGGCAGGTGAAAAACTGATTGATCTCCTCCTGACTTAGAGTGAAGCATGCGGGAGGGAAGTCATTTCCAGTCTTCTTGGCCTTTTTGCCTTTGCGACGACTTTCCGTGTCCTGCTTCGCCTCATCATCATCATCATTAGCGTGAAGCTCCTCTCTGATGCCCATTCATTTCAAGTCTTCCCTTGCTTTCGGCCCATCTTTGGTCCTCTCTGGCATGTTGAGCAGGGTACCAAGCAGACTCTCGCACACGTTCTTCGTGATATGCATGACATCAAGGCTGTGAGGCACACGGTGGATCTTCCAGTACGGCAAGTCCCAGAAAACAGACCTCGTTTTCCATACCTTCAGCAGCGGCTCTGGCGCCTTTCGCTTCTTTCCCACCTCTGGCGCCTGTTGCTTCTTTCCCGACAGTGGGCAATCTTTCCAATTTTTCAACAGCTCGTCTATTTCCTTGCCGCTCCTCGTACGCGGGCGTCTTCGGGGTTCGGTTTCACCATCGAACAGATCCTTGCGTTTCCTCCACGGGTCATCGTCGCGAAGCCACCTTCGATGTCCCATGAACATGGTTTTCGTAGAACCGGGATCTCTATCTAGCTGGCAATACGTTGTGTCATCCATGCACCTGACGCATCCAGAAAATCTGTGGACCACCTGCCCCGCGAGATATCCGTAACCGAGATAGTCGTGCACCGTCGTGATCAGTGCGGCTCTCATAGGGAAATATTCTTTCTCTGCGGCGTCCCACGTATTCCACAGCGTGTCTAGCTCTTCTTTCAGCAGCCCCAGATACAGATTGATGTCGTTCCCTGGTTGTTTTGGCCCTTCAATTAGCATACTCATGTGAATGTACTTCCTCTTCATGCACAACCAGGGGGGAAGGTTGTACATCCACACAAACACAGGCCAGGTGCTATGTGTGCTTCTCTGGCTGCCAAACGGATTGACTCCATCGGTGCTCGCGCCCAGCACGATGTTCCTTGGATCCTTCCCAAATTCTGGGTGTTCGAAGTTCAACGCTTGCCACTGGCTCCCATCCTTAGGGTGACTCAGCATCTTGTCTTTTTTTAATCTCCGGATCATTTGCGTCATCTTCTTGCTTCTTCTCCTCCGTATCCGCGTGCCAATGCAGGAGCTTTGCTACCTTAGGGTCCGCGAAATACCGCTGCAGACGAGGAGTGATCGGAAAGTACCACACCACTTTTCAAGGAGCTTTCTTCCACTTCTTGTATCGAGTGACGCCGCACACCGGACATAGACTCCGCATGCTCGTCCCAATAAATGATGCAATTGTTCATGCACACATGGCATTTCACGTGCGGTAAATCCAGAGGACACACTATTTTCTTCGCCTCCTCGAAACTGGTTGGGCACTTGTTCCCCTTGGGAAGACGTTCATGCCAGAATGACATGTTCTCGTCGAAGCATGCGTCGGTCATTTTGTGTTTTACCTTCATCTCGAGAGACATCAGCGTTACTTTCAGGCGGGTATCCTTGGGCCTGCATCCTTCATACAATGGAGTAACTGCGTCTATCTCCAGTTGATCCAGCTTGGCTTTCTCTCGGGCGGCAGCTCTTGCGTTATCCATTTGCTTGAGAAGCAGCTCTTGAATATGAGGGTCCTGCACCCAGCCCATCGATGGTCCATCGTCGTCTGCTCTGCAGGCATCTTCATCTTCATGATCATGCCCTTCGTCTGCTCCGGCATCTTCCTCATCATCATGTCTGGCATCTTCTACATGATGACTGTGTACAGCATCACCATCGTGATCATGTCCTGGAGATTCTTCGTCTTCTCACCCGCCCGAGCCGCAGTGGTTGTCTTGCTGCCCTTCCTCATTTCTTGCCTGGCCCCCATGGACGACTTCATAGTCATCTTCATCACCTTGCCACCGATAGCCATCCATGAAACCACGCAAGAGCAGGTGGTCCCACACCTGCCCGGAATCCGGGTCCGCAATAAGGCTCTTCAGCTTGCATCTTTGACACGGACATCTTATCTCCGTCTTGTTCTTTTGAAGCATCTCGGCCTTCGCGGAGCTCAAAAACCTATTTACGATGCCTTCGGTCATCGTGCGGACCATGGTCGCCTGCGGGGTAGAGCAAAGCGATATTTTAGAACCAAGAAAAAATTTGGCATGACTTTCCCTAAAAATAGGACCAAAAAGAATGCGTAGTGCCAAAATTCTGGCCGAAACGGAAATGAATCAACATTCCGACAAAATATTGGCAACTATCGCATTTCAAATACCGGTACCTGCAAACATAAACATATATACAACACCACAAACATATGCAACACCACAAACATACATAGATCTAGCTAGGCCATAAAAAGTGCATGTGCACGTTGTTGGAGGGAGAACAACATAAAGATAGCTTCCCCCTTACTTACCTATAAAAAAAGGTAATTTAACCACTTAATTTGGTTGAATCTATGGTGCAAATAAGGTGAGGAGGAGGAGGCAGCCGAGACAAGCTTGGAGGAGGAGGTGGAGAGAATGAAGTGGGGAAAGTGAGTGGGTAGGTGTGGCTGTCCAAAATATCTAGCTGGTCCCAGGTTACTAATGGCGCACCACCTACAAATGCGCCATTAGTAGTTTTGCAAAAAAATAATTAAAAAAATATACACTAATGGCGCACCATGGCACAGTGCACCATTACTAGTTTTAACTAGTAATGGCGCACTATTCCCCGGTGCGCCATTAGTAGTTTTGCAAAAAAAAAATATAGTAGTGGCGCACTATGTGGCCGGTGCGCCATTACTAGTTAGAACTAGTAATGGCGCACTGTGCCCTGGTGCGCCATTAGTATGTTTGGAAAAACAAAAATAAAATTTGTTACTAGTGGCGCACCAGAAAACAAAAATAAAATTTGTTACTAGTGGCGCACCAAGTGTCTGGTGCACCATTAGTGTCTTTCACACTAATGGCGCACCAGCACATGGTGCGCCACTACTACTATATAGTAGTGGCGCACCACATGTCTGGTGCGCCATTAGTGGCCATTTCATCTATAGCCCTTTTCCTAGTAGTGTCCGGGTTTCCCGCCTTGTCTGGATCTACTCAAGGAGCTCCAGCCGATGCTCTGGCATTAGAAATGGGTAGCTCCTCATCCGGTGGCGTGGAGGCATGGCTACTAGGCGGACGGGGAATGGAAAGTGGCGGCGGCGGCGGACAGGCGGAGGAACATGTGCATGGTAGGGTTTCGGTGCCGATGGTTGATTTAATAGCCGGGCTAGGCACTACGCGACTCGCCGGAGCAGCGCCACATGGCGACATTGGTCTGACGAAGGAGATGAGCTTTGGACTGCCAGGTTTCCGGGCGATTCCGCATAGGAACTCGCCGTTAGTCCAATGAGGAGGGCGCGCCCGAGCGCCCCCATATCCGCCCCATATTTGGGCTGGATATGAGGGGTGCCGGTCAGCCCTAACATTTGAGGCCCGTTTGAGACGTCCATTTGGGTTCGATTTTGATGACCGGTCAGTGATCGGGCGGGGCCGCCTGAGTGTTTGAGGCCGGTTTAGGGCGTCCGGCTGTAGATGCTCTTAAGCATCACTAGCCTAGGTCCTTCAGTCCTTGTAATCGTTGACAACCGTGTATCGATGCTAATAACACATGAGTGGGATAAGTGAACTTATCACCAACTCGAAAAGATTATAAGCACAAAAGAAAAGGAAAGAAAATCATAACCCTAAAAATTGATCATGGTAAGTAATTTGCAAAACAACATAACCTAGATTTTAGTTAGAAAAAGAGAGATGCCACTAGTAATTTGTAACAGATACAGCTTGAAAAAAATAGTACAGTATATCCCATTAACACGTGGAGAAAAATGAAGTTAGGGCAATGTTCCAAAATTAAAAGTTTCCACTTTCCATCACTTCAGCCATTGTGCATGCTTTCATGAAGAAATATACTTAAAATGAATTTAAAATCAATTTAGAACAAAACATTAATTCAAGAAACCCCTATACCACCCCCGCAAAAATAAAAATAAAAACTCTACCAACCAACAATGGCTATTCATTTTTCATGCAAGTTGTCAACTACGCCTATTCAAAACTTTTTCTCCAAGTGTTTCTCTCCCTTCCCCTTGGCGCCAAGGCTAGGACAAACTATCCCTTCCAGCTTCACTGTTGAGCCCATGGATTTGCCTCCCCTCTCCCTACCACTCTGGTGGCCAATGGCGGGGAGGGAATCTCGGTGCTTCCGCATCGGCTAGTAGTTTAGTTTAGATTTTTTGTAGTGCTCACTGGTGTGGCGCTCGGATGTGAAGGAAATATGCCCTAGAGGCAATAATAAAGTTATTATTTATTTCCTTATTTCATGATAAATGTTCATTATTCAAGCTAGAATTGTATTAACTGGAAACATAATACATGTGTGAATACATAGACAAACATAGTGTCACTAGTATGCCTCTACTTGACTAGCTCGTTGATCGAAGATGGTTGAGTTTCCTAGCCATAGACATGGGTTGTCATTTGATTAACGGGATCACATCATTAGGAGAATCATGTGATTGACTTGACCCATTTCGTTAGCTTAGCACTTGATTGTTTAGTATGTTGCTGTTGCTTTCTTCATGACTTATACATGTTCCAATGACTATGAGATTATGTAACTCCCGCTTATCGGAGGAACATTTTGTGTGCTACCAAACGTCACAACGTAACTGGGTGATTATAAAGGTGCTCTACAGCTGTCTCCAAAGGTACTTGTTGAGTTGACGTATTTCGAGACTAGGATTTGTCCCTCCGATTGTCGGAGAGGTATCTCTGGGCCCTCTCGGCAATGCACATCATTATAAGCCTTGCAAGCAATGTGATTAATGAGTTAGTTGCGGGATGATGCAATACATAACGAGTAAAGAGACTTGCCGGTAACGAGATTGAACTAGGTATTGAGATACCGACGATCGAATCTCGGGCAAGTAACATACCGATGACAAAGGGAACAACGTGTGTTGTTATGCGGTTTGACCGATAAAGATCTTCGTAGAATATGTGGGAGCCAATATGAGAATCCAGGTTCCGCTATTGGTTATTGGCCGGAGATGTGTCTCGGTCATGTCTACAAAGTTCTCGAACCCGTAGGGTCCGCACGCTTAAAGTTCGGTGACGATCGGTATTATGAGTTTTGTGTTTTGATGTACCGAAGCTAGTTCGGAGTCCTGGATATGATCACGGACATGACGAGGAGTCTCGAAATGGTCGAGACGTAAAGATCGATATATTGGACGAATATATTCGGACACCGGAAGTGTTCCGGGTAGTTTCGGAGAAAACTGGAGTGCCGGAGGGGTTACCGGAACCCCCGGGGGGAGTATTGGGCCTTAGTGGGCTTTAGGGGAGAGAGAGGGCATCAACCCAGGAGGTGGTGCGCCCCCTCCCATGAGCGGTCTGAATTGGACTAGGGGAGGGGGGCGCACCCCCCTTTCCTTCTCCTCTTTCCCTCTCTTTCCTTCCCCCTTCCCTCTTCCTAGTTGGACTAGGAAAGGGGAGTCATACTCCTACTAGGAGGAGGACTCCCCCCTCCTTGGCGCGCTCCATAGGGCCAGCCGGCCTCCCCCTTGCTCCTTTATATACGGGGGCAGGGGGGACCCTAGAAAACAACAATTGATCCCTTGGATCTCTTAGTCATGTGCAGTGCCCCCCTCCACCATAATCCACCTCGATAATATCATAGCGGTGCTTAGGCGAAGCCCTGCGTCGGTCGAACATCATCATCGTCACCACGCCGTCGTGCTGACGGAACTCTCCCTCAAAGCTTGGCTGGATCGGAGTGTGAGGGACGTCATTGAGCTGAACGTGTGCTGAACTCGGAGGTGCCGTGCGTTCGGTACTTGATCGGTCGGATCGTGAAGACGTACGACTACATCAACCGCGTTGTGCTAACGCTTTCGCTTTCGGACTACGAGGGTACATGGACACACTCTCCCCTCTCGTTGCTATGCATCACCATGATCTTGCGTGTGCGTAGGAATTTTTTTGAAATTACTACGTTCCCCAACAGTGGTATCAGAGCCTGGTTTTATGCGTAAATGTTATATGCACGAGTAGAACACAAGTGAGTTGTGGGCAATACAAATCATACTGCTTACCAGCATGTGATACTTTGGTTCGGCGGTATTGATGGATGAAGCGGCCCAGACCGACATTTCGCGTACGCTTATGCGAGACTGGTTTTACCGCCGTGCTTTGCACACAGGTGACTAGCGGGTGTCAGTTTCTCCAACTTTAGTTGAACCGAGTGTGGCTACGCCCGGTCCTTGAGAAGGTTAAAACAACACTAACTTGATGAACTATCGTTGTGGTTTTGATGCGTAGGTAAGAACGGTTCTTGCTCAGCCCGTAGCAGCCACGTAAAACTTGCAACAACAAACTAGAGGACGTCTAACTTGTTTTTGCAGGGCATGTTGTGATGTGATATGGTCAAGGCATGATGCTATATTTTATTGTATGAGATGATCATGTTTTTGTAACCGAGTTAACGACAACTGGCAGGAGCCATATGGTTGTCGCTTTATAGTATGCAATGCAATCGCCCTGTAATAGCTTTACTTTATCACTAAGCGGTAGCGATAGTCGTAGAAGCAATAGTTGGCGAGACGACAATGATGCTACGATGGAGATCAAGGTGTCGTGCCGGTGACGATGGTGATCATGACGGTGCTTCAGAGATGGAGATCACAAGCACAAGATGATGATGGCCATATCATATCACTTATATTGATTGCATGTGATGTTTATCTTTTATGCATCTTATCTTGCTTTGATTGACGGTAGAATTATAAGATGATCTCTCACTAAATTTCAAGATAAAAGTGTTCTCCCTGAGTATGCACCGTTGCCAAAGTTCTTCGTGCCCAGACACCACGTGACGATCGGGTGTGATAAGCTCTATGTCCATCTACAACGGGTGCAAGCCAGTTTTGCACACGCAGAATACTCAGGTTAAACTTGACGAGCCTAGCATATGCAGATATGGCCTCGGAACACTAAGACCAAAAGGTCGAGCGTGAATCATATAGTACATATGATCAACATAGTGATGTTCACCATTGAAAACTACTCCATTTCACGTGATGATCGGTTATGGTTTAGTTGATTTGGATCACGTGATCACTTAGATGATTAGAGGGATGTCTATCCAAGTGGGAGTTCTTAAGTAATATGATTAATTGAACTTAAATTTATCATGAACTTAGTCCTGATAGCATTTTGCAAATAATGTTGTAGATCAATTACTCGCATTGTTGCTTCCTATGTTTTATATGTGTTCCTAGAGAAAACTAAGTTGAAAGATGATAGTAGCAATGGTGCGGACTGGGTCCATGATCTGAGGTTTATTCTCATTGCTGCACAGAAGAATTATGTCCTTGATGCACCGCTAGGTGACAGACCTATTGCAGGAGCAGATGCGGACACTATGAACGTTTGGTTAGCTCAATATGATGACTACTTGATAGTTTAGTGCACCATGCTTAACGGCTTAGAATCGGGACTTCAAAGACGTTTTGAACGTCATGGACCATATGAGATGTTTTAGGAGTTGAAGTTAATATTTCAAGAAAATACCCGAGTTGAGAGATATGAAGTCTCTAACAAGTTCTATAGCTAAAAGATGGAGGAGAATAACTCAAGCAGTGAGCATGTGCTCAGATTGTCTGGGTACTACAATCGCTTGAATCAAGTGGGAGTTAATCTTCCAGATAAGATAGTGATTGACAGAGTTCTCTAGTCACCATCACCAAGTTACTGGAATTTCGTGATGAACTATAGTATGCAAGGGATGACGAAAACGATTCCTGAGCTCTTCTTGATGTTAAAATCGACGAAGGTAGAAATCAAGAAAGAGCATCAAAGTGTTGATGATCGACAAGACCACTAGTTTCAAGAAAAGGGCAAAGGAAAAGAAAGGAAACTTCAAGTAGAATGACAAGCAAGTTGTCACTCCCGTGAAGAAGCCCAAAGCTGGATCAAAGCCTGAAACTGAGTGCTTCTACTGCAAAGGAAATGGTCACTTAAAGCGGAAATGCCCTGAATATTTGGTGAATAAGAAGGATGGCAAAGTAAACAAGGGTATATTTGATATACAGGTTATTGATGTATACCTTACTAGTGTTTATAGTAACCCCTGGGTATTTGATACTTGTTTGGTTGCTAAGATTAGTAACTTGGAATAGGAGTTACAAAATAAACAGAGAATAGTTGAGGGTGAAGTGACGTTGTGTGTTGAAAATGGTTCCAAGATTGATATGATCATCTTCGCACACTCCCTATATTTTTGAGATTAGTGTTGAACCTAAATAAATGTTATTTGGTGTTTGCGTTGAGCATGAATATGATTAGATCATGTTTATTGCGATACGATTATTCATCTAAGATAGAGAATAAATTGTTATTCTGTTTACATGAATAAAACCTTTTATGGTCATACACCCAATGTTGATGGTTTATTGAATCTTGATCATAGTGATACACATATTTATAATATTGATGCCAAAAGATGCAAAGTTTATAATGATAGTGCAACATATTTGTGGCACTGCCGTTTGGGTCATATCGGTGTAAAGCGCATAAAGAAACTCCATAAAGATGGACTTTTGGAATCACTTGATTATGAATCATTTGATGCCTGCGAACCGTGCCTTATGGGCAAGATGACTAAAACTCCGTTCTCTGGAACAATGGAACGAGCTACTGACTTACTGGAAATAATACATACCGATGTATGTGATCCAATGAGTGTTGATGCTCGTGGCGAGTATCGTTATTTTCTGACCTTCACAAACGATTTGAGCAGATATGAGTATATCTACTTAATGAAACACAAGTCTGAAACATTTAAAAAAGTTCAAAGAGTTTCAGAGTGAAGTGGAGAATCATCGTAACAAGAAAATAAAGTTTCTACGATTTGATCATGGAGAAGAATATTTGAGTTATGAGTTTGGCCTTCATTTAAAAATAATGTGGAATGGTTTCACAGCTCACGCCACATGAAACACCACAGCGTAATGGTGTGTCCGAACGTCATAACAACACCTCGCCAACCAAACCATCCGGCAAGGCCACCTCAATATGCTCCATATCATTGCTCAATGTACTATCTCAGCAACCTTAGCTTGCTCCTCCTCACCTTGAATTACCATCTCATGCAGAACTACATCCACCACAGGAAGAACATCTGCAGGTAGCGCCATAGTTGCCAGAACCTCAGACAAGCACCCAGCCACTCCCGCCTCACTGACATCTTTACCATCGGCAACAACAAAGGGCGCCGTCTCCTCATGCTCGCACCAGGGTGGAGGCAAATCCAAAGGCGCCAAGGAAGAAAATCACCCACCGTTCCCCATATTCCCTCCCTCTCGCGCCTCAAGAGACTAATTGAAGGCCGGCAAACCAACAAGTTTGCCACTGATAGCCTCCAACCGCTCCAAGAGGCCCAAGACCTGGGCTGCCCAACCCTGCAGAGCAACGGCCATGTCGCGGAGGGGTTGAACTACATCCTCCGCATGAGCGGTAACCAGAGCCTGCAACTCGGCGCGCAGCGCCTCGGTCTGAGCTGTAAAGAGGGGTTTCAGCAGCCCCAAATCAGCAGCCAAGGTCGACTCGTCGGGGTCGGACAGACCCGAACAAGGGGCGCCAGATTTGCTACAAGGGACCCCTTGAACGAGCCCAGTCGGAGCGGCAACAACAGAGGCCCACGAGCGCTTCTGCAACCGCAGTGAAGGAGCTGGGGGCGGGTGTTTGGGGAGGCGAGGAGCAGCCGGCGGCAACAGGGCGCTGTTGAGATGACCATGGCTGGCAGGGAGGCGGTTCGGACAGCCACGCTCGCGATGCCCAGAGCGGCCGCAGCCCAGGCAGGTGACAGGCCCACGACAGTCGGCGACGAAGTGGTCCTCTTCCAAGCAACGGAAGCAGAGCCCATAAGCTCTCCGCTTGAAAGCGAGGGCTCGGTCGGTCTCCTTCTTTTGCGGGGTGGGGTAGATAGCTTCCCCAACCTCCGGCGATGCTGGCCCCCGACTTCCACCCACCACTTCTCCGTAGATGCCCGCGATGCGTCGGTCACCACCGGCGGCGTGAAATTCGAGGGGAGCCGATCTGGAGGTGGTGGCAGCTTGAGCGGAGGGAGGATCCCAGGGCAACCCTCGGAGCGCGTGAGAGAGTCCCCGTCTTCATCCTCAGCACCGGCAGTCAACAGCTCTGGATCTGGATCGGCAGGGGAGCTAGGACGGAGGGGAGGTGTGGGGTGGGGGTGGGGGGTTGGTGGCTGGGGAGGGATCAGAGAGGGCGTGGTTGGTGGTGGGGGAGGAGGCCATGGTCAGTGGTGGAGGACGGGAGGCGAGCTAAGCCGCAGCCGCAGCCGCAGCCGCAGCCGCGGCGGCGCTGGAGTCGCAGCTAGCGTCGCGGGAGCTAGGTCGCGCCCCCTCGCTCCAATTGCATACCTTGTTTCTAACAACAATGATGGCTTTATTTCCAAGTCGATATATACATAGGAGCTAGCCGCGGGCATTTTACAGAACTACTAGACGCCTTCCTTTCGCGAATACACAGCGCGACCGACAGATAACATGCACGTGGTTGCTACCCGAATTACTTAGCTAAACGGCAACCCATTTGTTTAATACGTACAGTATACCGGGCGGAGACTCTCACAGATTAGCGTATGGAGCCATCCAGCCTTTGCCTTTGCATGATTCTCGGGCGTGCGCGGCGCGCTCTCTCTCTCTCCAAATCTCGATCTCACCAGCAACATGACCGATATCAACATTGCTATACAATAACATGCACGAGGAAGGCACGAGGAAGCCAAGGCAAAGAAAAGTACCACTCGTGAGTCGTGGCTGCCAAGAGTGCGCAGAGTGCATGCATGCATGCAGTTGGACACGGCATGGGACACGCGTCTTACGTTTAGAGTAACTTTAGCAGACCCCGCAAAATCCCGACCCGTAAAACGCGTTTGCAGTTCGACGTATATCTCGTTTACGGGTCAAAAATGTGCACACCCAAGCAGAAATCGTATATGAAACTGCATAATTTTAAAATAAAAGTTTCGCGGGAGAAATTGCAAGTGTAATAGTTCATCACATACTACATATAATACATGATCAAACACTAATTCATTACAAACCTAGTTCATACTATATACTACATGCACTACTAGTACTAGAGGGGGTGGGGATCTCATGGCGGCAAGCTCGCGGCCATGGACGACGCGGTGGAGGAGCTCAATCCTCCTCGTCGGAGCTGTCGAGGTCGATGTACTTCTGCTTCTGCTCTTTGCGGATGCAGCGCCACTCATCGTCCTTCTCCTTGGCGAGAAGGTTTGCCGCGACCGCATGCTGGAACACGAGGGTCGTCGAGCTCCTTCTGGTGGCGCCGGCACTCCACCTCCTCGCGCAAGCTGCGTTCGGCTATGGCGGCTGCGACCGCATCGTCATCGGAGACGAAGTCCTCGGGCCGGATGACACCGCGGCGCACAATCTCCTCGGGCTCCTGCTTGACGGCGACGACCTCGATCTCCTCCAGCTCCTCCGACCACTCCCCCTTCACGGGGACAAGGTTTGCGCCGGAAGAAGAAGAGCTCGCCGTGTGGGAAGATCTCGCGCAGAGACGAGCCCGCGACGGAGGAGGGCGTACGCCCGTGCCAATGGTCGTATTCCTCCACCTCGCGGACGCGGAAGCTCGCCGACGGCGAGAGGCCCCGGTTCGTCCACTTCCTCGCGCCATCCGAGCGGACACGCCTCTCGCGCTCAGGGTCGCCGCAGCCGCCGGATCTACTCTCGGAGCCGCGGCCAGAGCCCCACATGCGGCCCCACATGGCAGCTGGAGGCGGGATGCGGCTCACCGGCGGCAAGAAATGTGAGTAGAGGAGTGATGAATTGCGGAGAGACACGGCGGCGGTGGGATAGGGTTTCAACCCGCAAACGCACCGCGAACCCGCA
>NC_041385.1:78111418-78157103 GCF_002162155.2 Triticum dicoccoides
GCGGAGACCGGACCGAGGAAGCTCGATGTACGTAGTCCCTATATAACCATACGTACCCCCATTGGATCAATTGCAAGCGCACCGGTAGTCACCATCAGGGCTTAGTCACCTCATCACAACAGCACGTACGTACAGTACGTAGGTAGCCAGCTAGCTAGCAAGGCGGCGGCGGCGACATGGCCGACGAGGAGGCGTGCATGTTCGCGCTGCAGCTGGCAAACTCGGCGGTCCTGCCTATGGCGCTCAGGACTGCCATCGAGCTGGGCCTTCTCGAGACCCTCGTGGGCGCCTGCGGGAAGGCGCTGACCCCGGAGGAGGTGGCCGCGAAGCTGCCGTCCGCCAACCCGGACGCGGCGTCCATGGTGGATCGCATCCTGCGCCTGCTGGCCTCGTACAATGTCGTGTCGTGCGTGGTGGAGGAGGGCGAGGACGGCAGCCTCTCCCGTCGGTACGGCGCCGCGCCGGTGTGCAAGTGGCTTACCATCAACGAGGACGGCGCCTCTCTGGCCCCGTTCGCCCTCCTTGCAACGGACAAGATGCTCATGGAGTCATGGTGAGCTAGCGTTTACTTACTTTGATACTACTACTCTAGCCTAGCCAGCTGTACTCTTCATCTTCTTCTTTGAGATTACCAAATCCAACTAGAGTCTAGAGTAGTAGTGAAAATACTCTCGATCTGAAACTAATTTGCGCGCGTGTCATTGGCAGGTGCTACATGAAGGACGCAGTCCTTGACGGAGGCAACCCGTTCGTCAAGGCCTTCGGGATGACGGCGCGTGAGTGCAACGGCAAGGACATGCGCCTGAACCGCGTCTTCAACGAGGCCATGACGCACCATTCCGGCATCATCACCGGCAAGTTCCTCGAGCTGTACACAGGTTTTGATGGCATCGGCACCCTCGTCGACGTCGGCGGCAGCGTCGGCACCCTCATGCACGCCATCGTCTCCAAGTACCCGAGAATCAGGGGGATCAACTTCGACCTCCCCTTCGTCATCGCGCACGCGCCGGACTACCCCGGCGTGCAGCACGTGGCCGGCGACATGTTCGAGAGCGTGCCCTCCGGCGACGCCATCGTCATCAAGTGGGTCCTCAACGGCCTGAGTGACCAGCAGTGCGCGACGCTGCTCAAGAACTGCTACGACGCCCTGCCGGCGCACGGCAAGGTGGTCAACCTGCAGTGCATCCTGCCGGTGCACCCGGACGCGACGCACAGCGCGCAGGAGGTCATCAGCGTCGACGTTAGCATGCTCGCCTACAGCGTCGGCGGCAAGGAGAGATACCTGAGGGACTTCGAGAAGCTTGCCAAGGGCGCCGGGTTTGCCGGCGTCGAGGCCACCTACATCTACGCTAACTTCTGGGCCATCGAGTACACCAAGTAGCTAGCTAGCGGCCGGGATCCGTCTCTTGCTTGCTTCCGCTGCTGCTGTGTTTTCCATGCTAATTAATTTCTTCCGTTTTGTTCGTGTCATGCATGCCACTGTGCCAGGAGTTTGTTTTGTATGATCTGTGTTTGTTTGTTGGAATAAAAGGAAGAACTAGCAACAGCGCAAATTAAATTCCAGTGCTCCATCGTTTCCGTGCGAGAAAAGTCCACTTTACAACCCTCAACTAACCACAATGTTTTGATTTACGAAAACACTAACGCCCACACGTATGGGCGTTAGTCAACTCGCGCACACTCGTCGATCGTCGTCGATTCCAATCTTGGCACGAAGCCGGTGATTTTGTGTGCCACGTAGGACAAGTCGATTGTGTGGCGTGTAAGAGAGTTCGCCCGCACGCCGTTTTCGTTCCGAAGTCAGCAGTTGCGAGTCCGGGCGTGCGGTGGAACTGCCGTCGCGCCCGCACGCCACGCCCGTCTTCGGTTGTCGTCTCGCCACTTCGCTCTCCACTCGTGGTTTAGTTTACTCCCCTCGCCATTCATTACTCCCAACCCACCCATTCACATCAGTTGCAGTCGATTGCGAGGAGAAACCGAGAGGAGAAGGCGACGGCGGCGGTGGCGGAAGACTCGACCGCATTCGCTGCCATTGGTGGGGCTCGCCGGACCGGAGCGTCGTTGCCGGAGAGCCGCAGATTGAAGTTAAGGCTCCCTCCCGTGCTCACATTTTCTGCCTGCTATTTTGCGCCCCCTCCCTTTATGCTCAATTTCCGCTCGAGTTTCCTCGAGATTACGATCGATTCGTGGTGCTCCGGCGTCCCCGTCAGCGTTGGAGTCGCGTGCTTGCCATCTAGGGCGGCATTGCGCAGTTTTGTCGCCGCCGCGGCGGCAGTCATGCCAGTGTGGGCCAAATCCGTTCCCGTCCCCGTCCCGCAGCCTAATCCGTTGTTTGCCTTGCGATTGAGCGGGCGATTTTTCCAGATGATAGATATGATTTGCCTCGAAATGCTATGGCCATCAGTGTAGTGAGT
The DNA here is from genome assembly GCF_002162155.2 of Triticum dicoccoides. Lineage (NCBI taxonomy): Eukaryota > Viridiplantae > Streptophyta > Magnoliopsida > Poales > Poaceae > Triticum > Triticum dicoccoides. Next base: position 78,113,833 of record NC_041385.1, read on the forward strand.
ATTGCATTTGTTAAATTTCACGGTATGATAGTTGCGAATGAACCCTAGATCTAGGTAGTTGCATTTCAGAGTGTAGGATAATGGCAGCCATGGCATTTTCAACATCTGTCATCACTGATGGCAACTAATTTTCTGATCAACTGTGTCAATTGCCACGAATATGCTTTCCATGTGGCAACTAATTTTGTGAACATACTATGCTGTTGCCATGCCACTATCAGCACTGATGGCGACTAATTTCGTGATCAAGTGTGTCAGTTGTTACGAATATGCTTTACATGTGGCAACTAATATTTGTGAGCACACTATGTCTGTTGCCATGACACTATCATCACTGATGGTGACTACTTTTCTGAACAATCGTGTCAGTTTTGCCACGATTACGCTTTCCATGTGGCAACTTATTTTTGTGAGCACACTATGTCTGTTGCCATGCCATATCCAGTACTCAGTTTGCGTTTGCTATGCTGGCTTGTGATACCTGAATGTTTCTTGACTGCATTACATGGCAACTCATTTTTATGTGAGGCTAGGGAGTGAGTTGCCACATTACATGTGTAGTGGAAGTTGTCTGCCTTTTTTTTCAAATGCCTTGTGTTTTACATGGCAACTTTGAACATAGTACATTTGCTGCTTGTGAATACATGGCAACTCATTTTTATGTGATGCCAGGGAGTGAGTTGCCACATTACATGTTGTGTAGTGGAAGTTGTCTTCCTTTTTTTTTTCAATGCCTTGTGTTTGACACGGCAACTTTGAACATTGTACATTTGCTGATTGTGAATAGATGGCAACTCATTTTTATGTGATGCCAGAGAGTGAGTGGCCTTAATACATGCTGTGTAGTGGAAGTTGTGTGCCCTTTTTTTGAGTGCCTTGTGTTTAACATGGCAACTCGAACATAGAAGATGTGTTCTGTATATTTTTTTATGAAGCCAATGTGTTAGTTGTCACATCTCATGTTGGACAATCCTAGGGGGAGTGGGGTGTTCAAATGCTCTGCCTCATTTGCCACTTTAATTGGAGCCAACATGGCAAGTAGACTGTGCTAGCTGGCAAGTGCTTCCTTGAGAAACACATACACGTCCAGTTGCCATGTTTCTGCAGTTGCTCTTCCATTTGACTATTTTTCTGCCTTTTTGTGCATGTTCAGCACATGGCAATTACCGTCCTCTTCAGATGTTTCAACTTTAGGGCAGCCATGGAGTTTTCATTTTTGTTCATCAATGATATCCAGTGAACATTTTACTTTATACATTTCTTTTCGTATCCGTCGGCTGTGGTTTCACAGCATAATGTGTGTTTTGTTCTTATTGCAGAACAATGGCTCGCGACGGCCATCAAGATGATGATGATGACTTCATGGATGCACCGCAACAGAATCGCGCGACTGGTCGGGCAAAAGATGGCGAAGAGGTAACTTTCCACCCCTATATGTTTTCAATGTCACATTGTGTTTTCAATCTTCGGTTAGAATTAAAATTTTCATGACATTGAACATGGCAACAAATGATCCTTTTTCTATTATGCAGAAGAAGAAACATCATCGCAATAGGGCTTCGCAAGAACGCCTGACCATTTTGAATGAAGGATTTACTGATGAGCAGAAGGGAGCTGCCGGTGCCATGGGGATGCATGCTTTGATGGATGTTCGCTGCAAGATCTTAGTGAACCCTGTATGCGACTGGCTCGGTGAGATTTATGACCCTGCCTCCAGAGAATTTGTGATTCCGGGAAGGGGAAGACTGCCTTTGGATGAGGATTCGGTGTTCAGCACTATGGGTGTGCTCCGTGGAGAAATCAAAGTCCCGTATGAGGTGAACAATAACATTGAGGAAGCCCTGTTCCCCCGTTTGTTTCCTGGGATGTCAACCTGAAGGAAACATCCGTAGAGGCAATAATAAAGTTATTATTTATTTCCTTATTTCATGATAAATGTTTATTATCCATGCTAGAATTGTATTAACCGGAAACATAATACACGTGTGAATACATAGACAAACATAGTGTCACTAGTATGCCTCTAATTGACTAGCTTGTTGAATCAAAGATGGTTAAGTTTCCTAGCCATAGATATGAGTTGTCATTTGATTAACGGGATCACATCATTAGAGAATGATGTGATTGACTTGACCCATTCCGTTAGCTTAGCACTTGATCGTTTAGTATGTTGCTATTGCTTTCTTCATGACTTATACATGTTCCTGTGACTATGAGATTATGTAACTCCCGCTTACCAGAGGAACACTTTGTGTGCTAGCAAACATCACAACGTAACTGGGTGATTATAAAGGTGCTCTACAGGTGTCTCCGAAGGTACTTGTTGAGTTGACGTATTTCGAGATTAGGATTTGTCACTCCGATTGTTGGAGAGGTATCTCTGGGCCTTCTCGGTAATGCACATCACCATAAACCTTGTAAGCAATGTGATTAATGAGTTAGTTGCGGGATGATGCATTACGGAACGAGTAAAGAGACTTGCCGGTAACGAGATTGAACTAGGTATTGAGATACCGACGATCAAATCTCGGGCAAGTAACATACCAATGACAAAGGGAACAACGTATGTAGTTATGCGGTTTGACCGATAAAGATCTTCGTACAATATGTGGGAACCAATATGAGCATCCAGGTTCTGCTATTGGTTATTGACCGGAGACGTGTCTCAGTCATGTCTACATAGTTCTCGAACCCGTAGGGTCCGCACGCTTAAAGTTCGGTGACGATTAGTATTATGAGTTTTTGCGTTTTGATGTACCTAAGGTAGTTCGGAGTCCCGGATATGATCACAGACAGGACGAGGAGTCTCGAAATGGTCGAGACGTAAAGATTGATATATTGGATGAATATGTTTGGACACCGGAAGTGTTTTGGGAGGTTTCGGACATATACCAGAGGACCGGGGGGTTACCGGAACCCCCCGAGGGGTTTAGTGGGCCTCATGGGCCCTATTGGAGAAGAGGAGGGGCGGCAAGTGCAGGCCGCGCGCCCTCTCCCCCTATAGTACGAATTGGACAAGGAGTGGGGGGGGGGGGCGCCCCCTTTCCTTCCTCTCTCTCTCTCTCTCTCTCTTTCCCCCTTCTCCTACTACTACAAGGAAAGGAGGAGTCCTACTCCCGGTGGGAGTAGGACTCCCCCCTTGGCGCGCCCTCCTCCTAGGACGGCCGCCTCCCCCCTTGCTCCTTTATATACGGGGGCAGGGCGGCACCTCTAGACACACAATTGATCTTTGATCTCTTAGCCGTGTGCGGTGCCCCCTCCACCATATTCCACCTTGGTAATATTGTAGCGGTCCTTAGGCGAAGCCCTGCATCGGTAGCATCATCAACACCATCATCATGCCGTCGTGCTGACGGAACTCTCCAAAGCTCTGCTGGATCGGAGTTCGTGGGACGTCATCAAGCTGAACGTGTGCTGAACTCGAAGGTGCCGTACATTCGGTACTTGATCGGTCGGATCGTGAAGATGTATGACTACATCAACCGTGTTGTGCTAACACTTCCGCTTTCGGTCTATGAGGGTACGTGGACAACACTCTCCCCTCTCTTTGCTATGCATCACCATGATCTTGCGTGTGCGTAGGATTTTTTTTTTGAAATTACTACGTTCCCCAACAGTGGCATCAGAGCCAGGTTTATGCGTAGATGTTATATGCACGAGTAGAACACAAGTGAGTTGTGGGCGATACAAGTCATACTGCTTACCAGCATGTCATACTTTGGTTAAGCGGTATTGTTGGATGAAGCGACCCGGACCGACATTACGCGTACACTTATGCGAGACTGGTTCTACCGACGTGCTTTGCACATAGGTGGCTGGCGGGTGTCACTTTCTCCCACTTTAGTTGAACCGAGTGTGGCTACGCCCGGTCCTTGAGAAGGTTAAAACAGCACTAACTTGACGAACTACCGTTGTGGTTTTACTGTGTAGGTAAGAACGTTTTTGCTCAGCCCGTAGCAGCCACGTAAAACTTGCAACAACAAAGTAGAGGACGTCTAACTTGTTTTTGCAGGGCATGTTGTGATGTGATATGGTCAAGACATGATGCTATATTTTATTGTATGAGATGATCATGTTTTGTAACAGAGTTTTCGGCAACTGGTGTCAAGACCGGATTTCCGGGACATTATTTTCCAGAAAATGGCCCTTGTGCTCATCAGTCCCAGGATTACTGTTAGCTGATGAGGCACCAACTTGATACAGAAATTCCAAGCAAAATGCAAAAAAAAGCAGTACAAGACCATTCTGGCCTATGAATACAACAAATGGTTTCTAGTGGTTGATGGTGGAAGCGGTTTGTGGATCATCAGCGTCTATGGGACTCCATTTCCCACAGGAATAGCTGACCAGGTTAACTCCTATCGTCGCGAGGCTGCTATCACCATTGCTTAGGTTCCGGGGCTGTCATCACGTCGCTCCTCTCCATGCAAGAAATCTAGCCAAGACAATAGCCAGGGACAAGCCGGTGAGTACTTTGAATGTACTCGCAAACATTATGAACATGGGTATAATATAACAAATGCTAATCATGCTCTGAAATGCTCTATGATCATAACGTTAGTCATAAAAATAAAATCCCTGATGCATGCAAGCAGGTTATTTCTATGCAACGTGAATATGTAATAACAGAGTAGTAATAAAATGCATCGATCGGATATCTGAAGTGACGTCTCGAAAGGATAGTAAATAACGAGCATGCCTCAGTCGGGTGTCTGAGCGACACCACATAAAGGGCTTATAAAGTAAATAACAAGCATGCCATAGTCGGGCGTCTGAGCGACACCACATAAAGGGCTTATAAAGTAAATAACAAGCATGCCACAGTCGGATTTCTGAGCGACACAACATAAAGGGCTTATAAAGTAAATAACAAGCATGCCACAGTCGGGCGTCTGAGGGACACCACATAAAGGGCTTATAAAGTAAATAACAAGCATGCCATAGTCGGGTGTCTGAGCGACACCACATAAAGGGCTTATAAAGTAAATAACAAGCATGCCACAGTCGGGCGTCTGAGCGACACCACATAAAGGGCATATAAGAAAAATAATCATAGTGAATATCCAGGAGGTAGAACCTTCCCAGGGATATTCAATAATTCCAGTAATATAAAGTGTTAGTCCATAACTGTAATGATCACAATCATCTTAAGTCACAGGTCATGATCTATGTTCTGGTTTAGTAGTTTCCCCTCTGAAGACCGACTCTAAGACCGACACTTGACCCATCCCAGGCTGTAGTCCTTAACCATGGACATGGCTATTCGAATAGATATAATCTCTGCAGAGGGTGTACTCTTTACCCACGAGTAACAGATTCCTTTAGTCCACCAGGACTAATTCCGTCTACGGTCTTTTAATTGAAAACACACCTGACTTGCACACACCAGCTTAACTTACCGGTGTCTGGAATCACCCACGACACCTGTCAAGCAAAACTCTAAGTGGGGAGGCTACAACCTCGCGTAGCATGGGATCAAATTTATATCGCGCGCTCTAAGGGGTGCCCCCCTCTCGGTCCCAACCGGAAACACCCATGCCCCCGGACCAGGTGGCATGCCTACCGGATTCATCCGGTATCTTCCACCATGGCCTCTCTGTATGGTGTGTGCTAGGAAGGGGTTGACGACTTACTGAACCGTACCCTACCTGCGGCAGGGACAAGTGGTAGTACGAAACAAGCATGGGGGTTACTGGAACAAGACTCGATCTACGGTCGACTCAGGAGGTTTAAAAATTTCCTGCATGATATGCATAACAAAAATATTTCAACCAACAGAATCACCACTCATTATACCTTACTATGCCATACCGGACATAACCGTCCCGACGAAGACCGGAGACAAGCTCACGCCTACCCAAGGCAGAGGCTTTCCCGGATTTCTTTCCGGTATGCATGCAAGGCATACGAGGACGATTACCATCACAAGTATATCCACTTCCAGCAGCAAGGAAGTCTCCAATATGCATTCATGCAAATGATCGTATCACCACATAAAATAACGACTTCTCCGTATTAAGGTGTTATAAATCGTGTTAACCAACACACAAAAATATTATGTCAGGGTTCAGAATGCTTGCCTTCAATAGTATGCAAGTGGGGTGTGCCTTTTGAAAGTTGCCTTCTTCTTCAAAAAACCTATTTTTGAAATTATTCAAATTAACACATAGTTTCAAAACAGTACAAAAAAGTTGTCTGAATTTTTTTCAAATAAATCTGAAAATAAACTAGACTAAATTTGAGAGAGGTAGGAAAAAGAATCAACTCATTTGGATTTTTATTTTAAAAGATATAGCCAGTCAAAGTTTTGGTCAAATTTTGTTTTTAAAAATAAAACTGAGAAAAAGAAAAACTTTCGGAAAGAGTACACGTCGAAGACGTACTTTGCTTTTACGCCTTCACTTAAACCACGTGGACCGGTGCGGGGTCACTGACAATGGGTCTAGGGGGCCCACTGGTCAGGTTTGATCGGTCTCCCCCGCCTTCCCTCTCCTTTGGCCGAACGGAGGCGGAGCTCCGACGATCTTCGCCGGCGAACGACGGCTCCTCGAGGGCATCCGAGGGCGGGGATGGATCCGCCAGCTCAGGGCAGACCTCCCCGTGGTTGCTGGGTCGGCGGGGGTGGAGGGAGTCGCCGGTGATGAGCTCCGCGGCGGAGGAGGCTTCGGGTGGGTTTGCGGTTGTGTTCTACGGTGGTTCCTGATCACGATTGAGAGGCTGGGCAGCTCTGCACGGGCCAGGGGAGTCGGGTGGTGGTGTCGGACGGGCAGGGGGGCCCTAGTTGCGATGAACGGGGCTGGGACGTGGCGGCGGCCGAGCTGGCCGGAGACGGGGGAGAAGGCTTCCCCCCGACGATTACTGGCTGTGGGGGCTTCGAGGGGATGGCCTGAGGCTGCCTGAGTGGCTGGACGAGCCCGGGACCCCTACTTATAGCGCGGCTAGGTCGGTTTTTGCCGTGGATAGGATCGTCGGCGACCGCCGTTCTGTAGCTAGCAGGGCATCGTGGCGGCGACGGCGCTTGCGGACAAGCTTGTGGATGAGCTCAGTCTGCTCCCGAGGGCAGCTGGCGCGCTGGGGTGGCTCGGGCGGCGCCGTCTGGTGCAGGACCCCACTGTGGCCGGCCGCTAGCCGCTGTGGCCGACCTGATGGCGGCGCTGTAGGGCGCCAGGGGCGGGCTGGCGTGTTCTGGCGAGTGGATGAGGTCGGGGTGTGGCTCTGCAGGTGAGGAAAGGCCAGGGGCGCGGGGCAAGCGAACGCGGCGGCTCGGGTGCACGCACGTGCAAAACGCGCTCTCTGGCCGCGCCCAGAGCACGCCCACCAGGTGTTCAACGAAAAGCCAGGGCTTGCTAGGAGGCAAGGGTGGAGCTGGGGTTTAATAGGATTAGGTTAGGGTAGTCTAGAGGCTTAATGGACATGGTGGTTAGGCAAAGCAAGTAGGTCCAGAGTGCAAACTAAAACTCATGTCAAATCTGACCATGCACACAGGGTGCTTGACAGAATGCCACATGCACCTAGGCACTTCTTGGGGTGGCCAAACTTTCCAGATTGGAGTCTCTTTGGATGTAGGTGAGGATGGCAAGGTCATTTGGGCAAAACCAGAAACTTGCTATGCAAGTTTTGCAAATCTTCAGTTCTGGACAGAAGGTAAATGGCATCATTGCATGGACTAAACATACTCCAATGGGTCCATTCTCCTGGACTTAAGGGTTTGGTAGGGTGGTCTACAAGCAGGAGAAAGAATCAAGGGAAAAAGGGCAAGCAAAAATATGGTTGCAGTACAAATCACCAAGTTGAACCAGAATGAAGATGAGGATGATTTACTCAAAATTTTCAAAGAACATCAATGGGTTTTTGCATAAAGATGAATAATATACTCCTACTAACATCCCCTAATTTTGGCGGAAGTTTTAAAGAAATATTTAAATAGGTTGTAGTGCAAAAGTGCAACTGGACCAGATTTAAAAACTTGTGGTAAAACTCAAAATCTCCAAATGACTAAGGAATATTTTTGCATAAAAGTGATTTAGGGACATCATATGTCATCCCCAAATTTTGGTGGGATTTTTAAATGAATTTAACAAAGGGTTGCAGTGCAAATGGGACCCTAAAACTTATGAAAAACTATTTTAGAGAAAAGAGGCTTAGGGAAAAATAATTATATAAATAATCTCACTGATAAAAGAATTGTTTTATTTGAGAGGGTAAACAAGTCCAATAATAATTGGAAAGTTTTTACTTGGGGTGAAAACTCCACAACTTAGAAGAAAAGAGAGGTTCTGAGATCAAAAATAAATCCAGAAAAATAAAAAATTTAAGTTCCTGGCAAATTTTTAACAAACACAACATGGTTAAATTTTTGGGGTGTTACAACTGGCAGGAGCCATATGGTTGTCGCTTTATTGTATGCAATGCAATCGCCCTGTAATTGCTTTACTTTATCAGTAAGCAGTAGCGATAGTCGTAGAAGCAATAGTTGGCGAGACGACAATGATGCTACGATGGAGATCAAGGTGTCGCGCCGGTGACGATGGTGATCATGACGGTGCTTCGGAGATGGAGATCACAAGCACAAGATCATGATGACCATATCATATCACTTATATTGATTGCATGTGATGTTTATCCTTTATGCATCTTATTTTGCTTTGATTGACGGTAGCATTATAAGATGATCTCTCACTAAATTTCAAGGTAAAAGTGTTCTCCCTGAGTATGCACCATTGCCAAAGTTCGTCGTGCCGAGACACCACGTGATGATCAGGTGTGATAAGCTCTACGTTCATCTACAACGGGTGCAAGCCAGTTTTACACACGCAAAATACTCGAGTTAAACTTGACGAGCCTAGGATATGCACATATGGCCTCGGAATACTGGAGACCGAAAGTTCGAGCATGAATCATATAGTAGATATGATCAACATAGTGATGTTCACCATTGAAAACTACTCCATCTCACGTGATGATCGGACATGGTTTAGTTGATTTGGATCACGTGATCACTTAGATGATTAGAGGGATGTCTATCTAAGTGGGAGTTCTTAAGTAATATGATTAATTGAACTTTAATTTATCATGAACTTAGTCCTGATAGTATTTTGCAAATTATGTTGTAGATCAATAGCTCGCGTTGTTGCTTCCCTGTGTTTTTTATATGTTCCTAGAGAAAACTAAGTTGAAAGATGATAGTAGCAATGATGCGGACTGGGTCCGTGATCTGAGGTATATCCTCATTGCTGCACAGAAGAATTATGTCCTTGATGCACCGCTAGGTGACAGACCTATTGCAGGAGCAGATGCAGACGTTATGAACGTTTGGCTAGCTCAATATGATGACTACTTGATAGTTTAGTGCACCATGCTTAAACGGCTTAGAATCAGGACTTCAAAGACGTTTTGAACGTCATGGACCATATGAGATATTCCAGGAGTTGAAGTTAATATTTCAAGCAAATACCCGAGTTGAGAGATATGAAGTCTCCAACAAGTTCTATAGCTAAAAGATGGAGGAGAATTGCTCAACTAGTGAGCATGTGCTCAGATTGTCCGGGTACTACAATCGCTTGAATCAAGTGGGAGTTAATCTTCCAGATAAGATAGTGATTGACAGAGTTCTCTAGTCACCATCACGAAGTTACTGGAACATCATGATGAACTATAGTATGCAAGGGATGACGAGAACGATTCCCGAGCTCTTCGTGATGCTGAAATCAACGAAGGTAGAAATCAAGAAAGAGCATCAAGTGTTGATGATTGACAAGACCACTAGTTTCAAGAAAAGGGCAAAGGGAAAGAAAGGGAACTTCAAGTAGAATGGCAAGCAAGTTGTCACTCCCGCGAAGAAGCCCAAAGCTGGACCAAAGCCTGAAACTGAGTGCTTCTACTGCAAAGGAAATGGTCACTGGAAGTGGAAATGCCCTGAATTTTTGGTAGATAAGAAGGATGGCAAAGTGAACAAGGGTGTATTTGATATACAGGTTATTGATGTGTACCTTACTAGTGTTTATAGTAACGCCTGGGTATTTGATACTTGTTCGGTTGCTAAGATTAGCAACTCAAAACAGGAGTTACAGAATAAACAGAGACTAGTTGAGGGTGAAGTGATGATGTGTGTTGGAAGTGGTCCGAAGATTGATATGATCATCATAGCACACTCCCTATATTTTCGAGATTAGTGTCGAACCTAAATAAATGTTACTTGGTGTTTGCGTTGAGCATAAATATGATTAGATCATGTTTATTGCGATACGATTATTCATCTAAGACAGAGAATAAATTGTTAGTCTGTTTACATGAATAAAACCTTCTATGGTCATACACCCAATGTTGATGGTTTATTGAATCTTGATCATGGTGATACACATACTCATAATATTGATGCCAAAAGATGCAAAGTTAATAATGATAGTGTAACATATTTGTGGCACTGCCGTTTTGGGTCATATCCGTGTAAAGCGCATGAAGAAACTCCATAAAAATGGGCTTCTGGAATCACTTGATTATGAATCATTTGATGCTTGCGAACCGTGCCTTATGGGCAAGATGACTAAAACTCCGTTCTCCGGAACAATGGAACGAGCTAATAACTTATTGGAAATAATACATACCGATGTATGCGGTCCGATGAGTGTTGATGCTCGTGGCGGGTATCGTTATTTTCTGACCTTCACAGATGATTTGAGCAGATATGGGTATATCTACTTAATGAAACATAAGTCTGAAACATTTGAAAAGTTCAAAGAATTTCAGAGTGAAGTGGAGAATCATCGTAACAAGAAAATAAAGTTTCTACGATCTGATCGTGGAGGAGAATATTTAAGTTACGAGTTTGGCCTTCATTTAAAAACAATGTGGAATAGTTTCATAGCTCACGCCATATGGAACACCACAGCGTAATGGTGTGTCCGAACGTCGTAACCGCACTTTATTGGATATGGTGCGATTTATGATGTATCTTACTGATTTACCACTATCGTTTTGGGGTTATGCATTAGAGACAGCTGCATTCACTTTAAATAGGGCACCATCAAAATCCGTTGAGACGACGCCTTATGAACTGTGGTTTGGCAAGAAACCAAAGTTGTCGTTTCTTAAAGTTTGGGGCTGCGATGCTTATGTGAAAAAGTTTCTACCTGATAAGCTCGAACCCAAATCGGAGAAGTGTGTCTACATAGAATACCCAAAGGAAGCTGTTGGGTACACCTTCTATCACAGATCCGAAGGCAAGTTATTCGTTGCTAAGATGGATCCTTTCTAGAGAAGGAGTTTCTCTCGAAAGAAGTGAGTGGGAGGAAAGTAGAACTTGATAAGGTAATTGTACCTTCTCCCTAATTGGAAAGTAGTTCATCACAGAAATCAGTTCCAGTGATTCCTACACCAATTAGTGAGGAAGCTAATGATGATGATCATGAAACTTCAGATTAAGTTACTACAGAACCTCGTAGGTCTTCCAAAGTACAGTTCGCACCAGAGTGGTATGGTAATCCTGTTCTGGAAGTCATGTTACTAGACCATGATGAACCTACGAACTATGAGGAAGCGATGATGAGCCTAGATTCCGCGAAATGGCTTGAAGGCCATGAAATCTGAGATGGGATCCATGTATGAGAACAAAGTGTGGACTTTGGTGGACTTGCCCGATGATCGGCAAGCCATAGAAAATAAATTGATCTTCAAGAGGAAGATGGACACTGATAGTAGTGTTACTATCTACAAAGCTCGACTTGTCGCAAAAAGGTTTTCAACAAGTTCAAGGTATTGGCTACAATGAGATTTTCTCAACTGTAGCGTTGCTTAAGTCTGTCCGAATCATGTTAGCAATTGCCACATTTTATGAAATCTGGCAAATGGATGTCAAAACTGCATCCCTTAATGGATTTCTTAAAGAAGAGTTGTATATGATACAACAAGAAGGTTTTGTCAATCCTAAAGGTGCTAACAAAGCGTGCAAGCTCCAGCGATCTATCTATGGACTGGTGCAAGCATCTCGGAGTTGGAATATACGCTTTGTTAGTGTGATCAAAGCATATGGTTTTGTACAGATTTTTTGAAAAGCCTGTATTTATAACAAAGTGAGTGGGAGCACTACAACATTTATGATAAGTATATGTGAATGACATATTGTTGATCGGGAATAATGTAGAATTTTTCTGGAAAGCATAAAGGAGTGTTTGAAAAGAGTTCTTCAAAGAAAGACCTCGGTGAAGCTGCTTACACATTGAGCATCAAGATCTACAGAGATAGATCAAGATGCTTGATAAGATTTTTCAATAAGTACACACCTTGATAAGATTTTGAAGTAGTTCAAAATGGAACAGTCGAAGAAGGAGTTCTTGCCTATGTTGCAAGGTGTGAAGTTTAGTAAGACTCAAAACCCGACCATGGCAGAAAATAGAAAGAGAATGAAAAGTCATTCCCTATGCCTCAGTCATAGGTTCTATAAAGTATGCTATGCTGTGTACCAGACCTATTGTATACCTTGCTCTGAGTTTGGCAAGGGAGTACAATTTTGATCTAGGAGTAGATCACTGGACATCGGTCAAGAATATCCTTAGTGAGGACTATGGAGATGTTTCTTGATTATGGAGGTGATAAAAGAGTTCGTCGTAAAGAGCTACATCGATGCAAGCTTTTACACTAATCCAGATGACTCTAAGTCTCAATCTGGATACATATTGAAAGTGGGAGAAATTAGCTAGAGTAGCTCCGTGCAGAGCATTGTAGACATAGAATATTTGCAAAATACATACGGCTCTGAATGTGACAAACCCGTTGACTAAACTTCTCTCACAAACAAAACATGATCACACCCTAGTACTCTTTGGGTGTTAATCACATAGCGATGTGAACTAGATTATTGAATCTAGTAAACCCATTTGGTGTTGGTCACATGACGGTGTGAACTGTGGGTGTTAATCATAGACAGATGTGAATATTGGTGTTAAATCACATGGCGATGTGAACTAGATTATTGACTCTAGTGCAAGTGGGAGACTGAAGGAAATATGCCCTAGAGGCAATAATAAAGTTATTATTTATTTCCTTATTTCATGATAAATGTTTATTATTCATGCTAGAATTGTATTAACCGGAAACATAATACACGTGCGAATACATAGACAAACATAATGTCACTAGTATGCCTCTACTTGACTAGCTCGTTGAATCAAATATGGTTAAGTTTCCTAGCCATAGACATGAGTTGTCATTTGATTAACGGGAACACTTTGTGTGCTACCAAACGTCACAACGTAACTGGGTGATTATAAAGGCGCTCTACAGGTGTCTCCGAAGGTACTTGTTGAGTTGATGTATTTCGAGATTAGGATTTGTCACTCCGATTGTTGGAGATGTATCTCTGGGTCCTCTCGGTAATGCACATCACTATAAGCCTTGCAAGCAATGTGATTAATGAGTTAGTTGCGGGATGATGCATTACGGAATGAGTAAAGAGACTTGCCGGTAACGAGATTGAACTAGCTATTGAGATACCGACTATCAAATATCGGGCAAGTAACATACTGATGACAAAGGGAACAACGTATGTAGTTATGCGATTTGATCGATAAAGATCTTCGTAGAATATGTGGGAACCAATATGAGCATCCAGGTTCCTCTATTGGTTATTGACCGGAGACGTGTCTCGGTCATGTCTACATAGTTCTCGAACCCGTAGGGTCCGCACGCTTAAAGTTCGGTGACGATCGGTATTATGAGTTTTTGTGTTTTGATGTGCCGAAGGTAGTTTGGAGTCCCGGATATGATCACAGACATGGCGAGGAGTCTTGAAATGGTCGAGACATAAAGATCGATATATTGGATGACTATGTTCGGACACAGGAAGTGTTTCGGGAGGTTTCGGACATATACCAGAGTACCGGGGGGGTTACCGGAACCCCCCGGGGGGTTTAGTGGGCCTCATGGGCCCTAGTGGAGAAGAGGAGGGGCGGCTAGGGCAGGCCGCGCGCCCCCTCCCCCTCTAGTCCGAATTGGACAAGGAGGGGGGGGGGCGCCCCCCTTTCCTTCCTCTCTCTCTCTCTCTCTCTCTCTCTCCCTTTCCCCCTTCTCCTACTACTACAAGGAAAGGAGGAGTCCTACTCCCGGTGGGAGTAGGACTCCCCCCTTGGCGCGCCCTCCTCCTAGGCCGGCTGCCTCCCGTCTTGCTCCTTTATATACGGGGCAGGGGGGCACCTCTAGACACACAATTGATCTTTGATCTCTTAGCCGTGTGCGTGCCCCCTCCACCATATTCCACCTCGGTAATATCGTAGCGGTGGTTAGGCGAAGCCCTGCGTCGGTAGCATCATCAACACCGTCATCACGCTGTCGTGCTGAGGAACTCTCCCACAAAGCTCTGCTGGATCGGAGTTCGTGGGATGTCATCGAGCTGAACGTGTGCTGAACTCGGAGGTGCCGTACATTCGGTACTTGATCGGTCGGATCGTGAAGACGTACGACTACATCGACTGCATTGTGCTAACGCTTCCGCTTTCGATCTACGAGGGTACGTGGAAAACACTCTCCCCTCTCGTTGCTATGCATCATGATCTTGTGTGTGCGTAGGAATTTTTTTGAAATTACTACGTTCCCCAACACAACCATGCCGAATACGACTGCGCTGGCAACTTCGCTGGAGGGCATGACAACCCATGGCGAGGTATTTAAGATGAAGCTGCTCATGTACTTGATCTCAGCTGTCTTTGCGCCTACCACGTCTCTTCGCCCAAGCAACAAGTGCTTCCCCATCCTGGTGAATGCTCTTTCTCAACTTCTTTGTTCCCTTCAATTCTTTTTGATTTTGATGTCATCTGGAAGCTAGTCACTGCCAGTTTTTTGATGCTTTCATTTGAATGCTGATGCGGCAAATTTTGTTGTCCTGAATTTTTGTGTTGTGCAGGCGAAGCTGAAAGACGTGAAGAAAATTAATTGGTGTAAATTCATCGCTGACTTCCTGCATGATGCATTCTCAACCAAGATGTACCTGAAGGGTTGTCGCTTGCACCTAATGGTATTTTTCCCCACTCTTTTGCAAATACTCCTATCACGGTTCAATGATTTTTCCTAAATCAACATCGCAGCGGTTGATAAGTGTGAATCGTACAAGATCGTGCATGGCAACCGTACAAGATCGTGCACAGCAACCCTTTTGTTTCATTTTTTTATGTGAATCCTTTTACATAAGAAAGTGACTTTTGTTTAATCCATGGCAACTGTTGTTGCTGCCTACAAGGCAATAGCATTTTCAACAATACAATAAAGTATTCATTTAATACATTCAATCTTTTTTTATAGAATGTGTATGGCAACCATGATGCTGAGGTGGTGGTAGCTACCAGTATAACAAGATGGCAACTGTCAACAAAGCATGATGGCAAATAACATAGATAGATGGCAAATCTTTTTCTTTCATTCTCTTCAACTTGATGACTCAAGATGGCAATCATCATGCTTCCTTTTAACCATAGCATGATTGCAACTCACATAGCTTCCTTTTTTATTATGTATACCAGCATTTTTCATCAACACAAAAAATGTTTTATTTCATACATTCATTATCTCTTATACAATCTGCATGGCAACTACCAGTATAACCAGATGGCAACTGCAACACAAGCATGATGGCAACCAACATAGATAGATGGCAAATCCTTTTCTCTCCATTCTCTTCAACTTGATGACTGGAGAAAACTACATAAGCTTCTTTTTCACTATAGCATGATTGAAAATGACATAGGTTCCTTTTTTTGTGTATACCAGCTCATGTATGTCGATGCTCTTGATCTGTCCACCATTGACTTTACCGGGATAGGAGGCCCGCCACCTGCACATAAGTTTGTTGTCTCTGCATGGACTGATGCTGCTGTCAAGGCTGTGCTTGCCGCAGACAGAATAACCGATACGGAATATGGAAAACTGCAGGTTAGTTTTGCCTTCTTTCTTGCACGACATTCTTCAATTTCAGATGTTGTATAACATGTGAAAAATCCCCGTACGGCAATCATGTATGGCTAACAAGAGATAAATACCTTAGGCAGCCATGGCTGTCTGCACATGGCAACCATGTCTGACCACATATGGCAACTCCGCCATCCGTGTAGAAAGTCCTTTTAATTTCCTCTTTTTTGCAATACATGAATTGTTAGTCAGTGCACCTTATTTCTCTCTCACATCTTAGTTGTTTTTTGCTGGTTTACATCTGATGGCCAAGAATGCTATAGACTACAATGTGTTTGGTGGGCCACAAAACTTTGGCAAGTGGATGGATGTGCATTCAGCTCCATCTTCTCCTACTGAGGTAATCAAGGATGTTCATTTTGTTTTTTTGGAAATTGTGTTTTCTCTTTTGCATTTTTGATATATATCTTATGGTTGTTTTGGTTTTTTGTTCTTACGCACATGACTCTAATATCTTTGGGTTTTGCTACTTTTTTGTTTTTATGCTCAGGCGAGGGCACCTGTTGAGCATCTAGTTGGGCAGTTTGCCTCCGGCATGACCAGCTTGCTCGGGAAGTTGGTTGAGGGTTGGACGACACTTAATGGCTCCGACAGCGACGCGGTTGCGAGGCAATTCACATCATTCGTTGAAGAACGGACACACCGACCAACTGGTTACCGTGGCCGGTACGACTACAACAGCTCATAGGAGCTTTCTGACACGCAAGATGATCTAGATGTAGACGCTGGTCTCGACAAGGACGATGATGATGAGATGGAGAATGTGCAACATGCAACCGACGACGATGAACATGATGAAGTTCGTGCAGGTGGTACGAAGGGTAAGGCTGCACTAGATGTCCCTCCAGCGGAGGAAGCAGTTGAACAAACAGGTCTGGGAGACACGGGGGTGTCGCCGTCAAAGAGGGGCAGAGTTCCAGAGGATGTTGGGCAGGGCTCTATTGTCAAGAGGTCTAGGACCGATCCCGTAGCTGCTAGGAGGAGGTTCGACATCTATTTAGTGTTCTTTTTATCTCCTTTTTAATAGACCGACCCTCTTTTTCATTGTTTTGCTAAGCGTGGCATGATTTTTGTGTCTCACACTTGGTATACTTTTTTGCCATCTTTTCTACGTGCAGCGAGGCGACAGCTGGTGGACGAGCAGTTAAGAAGAAACAAGCACCAACACCAACCCGTGCTTATGCTCGAATAAACAAGGGAGCTCCCACTGTTGGTGACACCACTTCCACTAGGTCGTTGATACGTCTCCAACGTATCTATAATTTTTGATTGTTCCATGCTATTATATTACCCCTTTTGGTTGTTTATGGGCTTTATTTTACACATTTGTATCATTTTTTGGGACTAACCTACTAACCGGAGGCCCAGCCCGTATTGCTGTTTTCTTTGCCTATTTCAGTATTTCAAAGAAAAGGAATATCAAACGGAGTCCAAACGGAATGAAACCTTCGGGAGCGTGATTTTTGGAACGAACGTGATCCAGAGGACTTGGAGTACAAGTCAAGAAGCAGCCGAGGCTCCCACGAGATAGGAGGGCGCCCCCCCCCCTATAGGGCGTGCCCCCTGTCTCGTGGGCCCCTCGGGCATCCACCGACGTACTTCTTCCTCCTATATAAGCCTATGTACCCCGAAAACATCCATGGAGCAGACGAAACACAATTTCCACCACCGTAACCTTCCGTATCTCGAGATCCCATCTGGGAGCCTTCGCCGGCGCTCCGCCGGAGGGGGAATCAACCATGGAGGGCTTCTACATCAACATCCTTGCCCCTCCGATGAGTTGTGAGTAGTTTACCACAGACCTATGGGTCCATAGTTATTAACTAGATGACTTCTTCTCTCTTTTTGGATCTCAATACAATGTTCTCCCCCTCTCTTGTGGAGATCTATTCGATGTAAACTCTTTTTGCGGTGTGTTCGTCGAGATCCGATGAATTGTGGGTTTATGATCAAGTTTATCTATGAATAATATTTGAATCTTCTCTGAATTCTTTTATGTATGATTGAGTTATCTTTGCAAGTCTCTTCGAATTATCAGTTTGGTTTGGCCTACTAGATTGATCTTTCTTGCCATGGGAGAAGTGCTTAGCTTTGGGTTCAATCTTGCGGTGTCCTTACCCAGTGACAGACAGGGTTGCAAGGCACATATTGTATTGTTGCCATCGAGGATAACAAGATGGGGTTTATATCATATTGCTTGAGTTTATCCCTCTACATCATGTCATCTTGCTTAATGCGTTACTCTGTTCTTATGAACTTAATACTCCAGATGCAGGCAGGAGTCGGTCGATGTGTGGAGTAATAGTAGTAGATGCAGGCAGGAGTCGGTCTACTTGTTGCGGACGTGATGCCTATATACATGATCATGCCTAGATAATCTCATAATTATTCGCTTTTCTATCAATTGCTCGACAGTAATTTGTTCACCCACCGTAATACTTATGCTATCTTGAGAGAAGCCACTAGTGAAACCTATGGCCCCCGGGTCTATCTCTTATCATATTTGCTTCCAATCTACTTTTATTTGCATCTTTACTTTTTGCATCTATATTATAAAATACCAAAAATATATTTATCTTATCATACTATGTTTATTAGATCTCACTTTTGCAAGTGGCCGTGAAGGGATTGACAACCCCTTTATTGCGTTGGTTGTGAGTTCTTTGTTTGTTTGTGTAGGTGGGTGGGACTTTTGAGGAGCCTTCTACTGGATTGATACCTTGGTTCTCAAAAACTGAGGGAAATACTTACGCTACTATTGCTGCATCACCCTTTCCTCTTCAAGGAAAACCAATGCAAGCTCAAGACGTAGCAAGAAGGATTTCTGGCACCGTTGCCGGGGAGGTCTTCGCTCAAGTCAAGACATACCAAGTACCCATCACAAATCCATCTCCCTCTGATTTACATTATTTTCCATTTGCCTCTCGTTTTCCTCTCCCCCACTTCACCCTTGCCGTTTTATTCGCCCTCTCTTTCCCAATCTCTTCTCTCTTTTGCTTGCCCTTTCGTATGCTCGTTTGGTTGGTATAGATGCTTATTTATTGCTAAATAGAGAACCTAAGATCTATGGATTCTCATCCGCTTTCTAATCTTTTTAAGAGATCCAATTATGATGAACCAATTGCTAGTGAGTTTTGTGCACTAGCTTATCTTTATGAAGCTTTGCTCAAAATTTGTGAATCTGAAAATTATGATGAAGAAATTTATGAAGAGATTCACGATAACTCCTTGAATAAAAAGCATGATTGCAATGATTTTCCTATAAATTCTCTTGATGTCAATTGTGCTAATAATATGCAAAACCCTAAGCTTGGGGATGCTAGTTTTGCTATGTCTACTACTTGTTTCAATGATCATGATTGGGGTGATTCTTCTTATAACCTTGAAAATTTATTTAAGCCCCATGATGAATATGAAATTGATAATAATGTTTGCAACAATATTGAAAGTGGGTTTGGAAGAGTGTCAACTTTAGATCCCACATATTTGGAGTATGTTCAATCTGATGATATTTTTGATAAATGTGGGTTCGGAAAGGTCATGACTTTAGTTAATGTTAATCCCACTATTTTGGAAGAGTGTCAACTTCGCATGCATGTGGATCGTGTTTGAAATATTTTATGTGATAGTTATTTTGTAGAATTTGCTTATGATCCTACATGTAATTATTATGAGAGAGGAAAATATGGTTGTAGAAATTTTCATGTTACTAAATTACCTCTCTTCATGTTGAGACTGCTATCATCTCTTTGTTCTTCCTTGCATATGCTAGTTTTTGCTTGTCTTGATAATTTGTTTGCTTACAAGATGCCTATGCATAGGAAGTATGTTAGACTTAAGTGTGTTTGTCACATGTTTTATGATGCTCTCTTTGTGCTTCAATTCTTGTCTTTCATGTGAGCATCATTGAAATCTCAATGCCTAGCTAAAAAGGCTTTAAAGAAAAGCGCTTGTTGGGAGACAACCCAATATTTTTCCTTGCTGTTATTTAATAAATCTTGCATCTACCTTCTATTTAGATGTGTTTTTATCTTTTAATTAGTGTTTGTGCCAAGTAGAACCTATAGGATAACCTATGATGATAGTTGATTTGATTCTGCTGAAAAACAGAAACTTTGCACGCACGAATTTAGTTTTGTTAAATCACAGAAACGTGTTTTTGCGTTGATTCTTTTTGCTGATGATCAATAAACAAATTGTACAGGACTTCCTATTTTGGTAGGATTTTTAGAGTTCCAGAAGTTTGCGTTAGTTACAGATTGCTATAGACTGTTCTGTTTTTGACAGATTATGTTTTTCGTGTGTTGTTTGCTTATTTTGATGCATCTATGGCTAGTAAAATAGTCTATAAACCATAGAGAAGTTGGAATACAGTAGGTTTAACACCAAAATAAATAAAGAATGAGTTCATTACAGTACCTTATGTGGTGGTTTTGTTTTCTTTCACTAACGGAGCTTATAAGATTTCCTGTTGAGTTTTGTGTTGTGAAGTTTTCAAGTTTTGGGTAAAGCTTTTATGGACTATGGAATAAGGAGTGGCAAGAGCCTAAGCTTGGGGATGCCCATGGCACCCCAAGATATTCAAGGATAGCCAAAAGCCTAATCTTGGGGATGCCCCGGGAAGGCATCCCCTCTTTCGTCTTCGTTCATTGGTAACCTTACTTGGAGCTATATTTTTATTCGCCACATGATATGTGTTTTGCTTGGAGCGTCATGTATTATATTAATCTTTGCTTTTTAGTTTTCCACAATAATCCTTGCTGTACACACCTTTTGGGAGAAGCCTATTTGATTAGAATTTGCTAGAATACTCGATGTGCTTCACTTATATCTTTTGAGCTTGATAGTTTTTGCTCTAGTTCTTCACTTATATCTTTTAGAGCACGATGGTGTCTTAATTTTGAAGAAATTGCCAGTCTCTCATGCTTCACTTATATCTTTTTGAGAGTCTTTTATAACATCATGGTATTTTCTATGGTCATAAAGTTGGTCCTGGAATGATGAACATCCAAGTTGGGTATAATAAAAACTATCATAGAAAAAGAATTGGATGCTATGATCAATATGATGCTTGATAATTGTTTTGAGATATGGAGGTAGTGATATTAGAGTCATGCTAGTTGAGGTGATTATGAAAAATACTTGTGTTAAGGGTTGTGATTCCCGTAGCATGCACGTATGGTGAACCGCTTGGTGATGAAGTTGGAGCACAATTTTATTTATCGAGTGTCTTCCTTATGAGTGGCGGTCGGGGACGAACGATGGTCTTTTCCTACCAATCTATCCCCCTAGGAGCATGCGCGTAGTGCTTTGGTTTTTGATGACTTATAAATTTTTGCAACAAGTATATGAGTTCTTTTGACTAATGTTGAGTCCATGGATTATAGGCACCTCACCCTTCCACTATTGCTAGCCTCTCTTGTACCGCGCAACTTTCGCCGGTACCATACACCCACCATATACCTTCCTCAAAACAGCCACCATACCTACCTATTATGGCATTTCCATAGCCATTCCGAGATATATTGCCATGCAACTTTCCACCGTTCCATTCATATGACACGGATTACTTTTGTCATATTGCTCTTTGCATGATCATGTAGTTGACATCGTATTTGTGGCAAGGCCACCGTCATAATTTTCATACATGTCACTCTTGATTCATTGCATATCCCGGTACACCGCCGGAGGCATTCATATAGAGTCATATCTTGTTCTAGCTTTGAGTTGTAATTCTTGAGTTGTAAATCCATAAAAGTGTGATGATCTTCATTATTAGAGCATTGTCCTAGTGAGGAAAGGATGATGAAGACTATGATTCCCCCACAAGTCGGAATGAGACTTCGGACTTTACAAAAAAAAAGAAAAAAAGGCAAAAAAGAAAAAAAAAGGCCAAAGAAAAAAAAAGAGAAAAAAAAGAAAAAAAAGAGAAGAAAGAAAAAAAATAAAATGAGAGAAAAAGAGAGAAGGGATAATGCTACAATCTCTTTTCCACACTTGTGCTCCAAAGTAGCACCATGATCTTCATGATAGAGAGTCTCCTATGCTGTCACTTTCATATACTAGTAGGAATTTTTCATTATAGAACTTGGCTTGTATATTCCAATGATGGGCTTCCTCAAAGTGCCCTAGGTCTTCGTGAGCAAGCAAGTTGGATGCACACCCACTTAGTTTCTTTTGTTGAGCTTTCATATATTTATAGCTCTAGTGCATCCGTTGCATGGCAATCCCTACTCACTCACATTGATATCTATTAATGGGCATATCCATAGCCCGTTGATACGCCTAGTTGATGTGAGACTATCTTCTCCTTTTTTTCTTCTCCACAACCACCATTCTATTCCACATATAGTGCTATGTCCATGGCTCACGCTCATGTATTGCGTGAAAGTTGAAAGAGTTTGAGATTATTAAAGTATGAAACAATTGCTTGGCTTGTCATCGGGGTTGTGCATGATTAAATACTTTGTTTGATGAAGATAGAGCAACAGCCAGACCATATGATTTTGTAGGGATAACTTTCTTTGGCCATGTTATTTTGAGAAGACATGATTACTTTGATTATTATGCTTGAAGTATCACCATTTTCATGTTAATATGAACTTTTATTTTGTATCATTTGGATCTGAACATTCATGCCACAATAAAGAAAATTACATTGAGAATTGTGCTAGGTAGCATTCCACATCAAAAATTTCTTTTTTATCATTTACCTACTCGAGGACGAGTAGGAATTAAGCTTGGGGATGCTTGATACGTCCCCAACGTATCTATAATTTTGAATTGTTCCATGCTATTATATTACCCCTTTTGGATGTTTATGGGCTTTACTTTACACATTTATATCACTTTTTGGGACTAACCTACTAACCGGAGGCCCAGCCCGTATTGCTGTTTTTTGCCTATTTCAGTATTTCGAAGAAAAGGAATATCAAACGGAGTCCAAATGGAATGAAACCTTCGGGAGCGTGATTTTTGGAACGAACGTGATCCAGAGGACTTGGAGTGCAAGTCAAGAAGCAGCCAAGGCTCCCATGAGATAGGAGGGTGCGCCCCCTGCCTCGTGGGCCCCTCAGGTGTCCACCGACGTACTTCTTCCTCCTACATAAGCCTACGTACCCCGAAAACATCCAGGGAGCAGACGAAACACAATTTCCACCACCGTAACCTTCTGTATTCGCGAGATCCCATCTTTGAGCCTTCGCCGGCGCTCCGCCGGAGGGGGAATCGACCATGGAGGGCTTCTACATCAACATCCTTGCCCCTCCGATGAGTTGTGAGTAGTTTATCACAGACCTACGGGTCCATAGTTATTAGCTAGCTGGCTTCTTCTCTCTTTTTGGATCTCAATACAATGTTCTACCCCTTTCTTGTGGAGATCTATTCGATGTAAACTCTTTTTGCGGTGTGTTTGTCGAGATCCGATGAATTGTGGGTTTATGATCAAGTTTATCTATGAATAATATTTGAATCTTCTCTGAATTCTTTTATGTATGATTGAGTTATCTTTGCAAGTCTCTTCGAATTATCAGTTTGGTTTGGCCTACTAGATTGATCTTTCTTGCCATGGGAGAAGTGCTTAGCTTTGGGTTCAATCTTGCGGTGTCCTTACCCAGTGACAGAAAGGGTTGCAAGGCACGTATTGTATTGTTGTCATCGAGGATAACAAGATGGGGTTTATATCATACTGCTTGAGTTTATCCCTCTACATCATGTCATATTGCTTAATGCGTTAGTCTGTTCTTATGAACTTAATACTCTAGATGCAGGCAGGAGTCGGTCGATGTGTGGAGTAATAGTAGTAGATGCAGGCAGGAGTCGGTCTACTTGTTGCGGACGTGATGCCTATATACATGATCATGCCTAGATAATCTCATAATTATTCGCTTTTCTATCAATTGCTCGCCAGTAATTTGTTCACCCACCGTAATACTTATGCTATCTTGAGAGAAGTCACTAGTGAAACCTATGGCCCCCGGGTCTATCACTTATCATATTTGCTTCCAATCTACTTTTATTTGCATCTTTACTTTTTGCATCTATATTATAAAATACCAAAAATATATTTA
Source organism: Triticum dicoccoides (assembly GCF_002162155.2). NCBI lineage: Eukaryota > Viridiplantae > Streptophyta > Magnoliopsida > Poales > Poaceae > Triticum > Triticum dicoccoides. Next base: position 78,137,853 of record NC_041385.1, read on the forward strand.
TCTTATCATACTATCTTTATTAGATCTCACTTTCACAAGTGGCCGTGAAGGGATTCACAACCCCTTTATTGCATTGGTTGCGAGTTCTTTGTTTGTTTGTGTAGGTGCGTGGGACTTTTGAGGAGCCTCCTACTGGATTGATACCTTGGTTCTCAAAACTGAGGGAAATACTTACGCTACTATTGCTGCATCACCCTTTCCTCTTCAAGGAAAACCAACGCAAGCTTAAGACATAGCAGTCGTCTTCTCGTATGTCGACGTCAAACACCGGTGATCCTGTCGTGTTGGAAGACTTGAGGAAGACAATCAAGAAGTAGGTTCTCCCTGTTTTTGCATTTTTCATAGTGCTATTCTTTTGTTTGATTCATTCTAGATCATACACAACTTTTCCAGTTGATACATTTTTGCGGCAACTACCCGTCTGCTTTTCGTTGTAGCTGTTCAGTTTGCCATATGGGCTAGTGCCATCAGTACCACATGGCAACTTCTTTTTTTTCTCATGATTTATTTTTTTGCTGCATGGAAACTCCTGTTTGTACTCCATGGCAATTGCTAAGTAGGTCACATGGCAATTCTTACCCCACTCATATGGCAACTGGCAGCTCTCCAGTGCTTCCACCCCCCAACATTTGTCTTGTGTGCTCATCCATACCTTGTTCTCAAATGGCAGCTCTGACAGCTCTGGCACATCACACATTTTTCCATTTTTAAATACGACTACCATGGCAACTGTTTTTATTCAAATTTTTCATACTCTTCACGCGCTTTCTTGCAGGGTGAAGAAGACTACTACACGCGTGACCAAGCAGAACCGTAGAGACCCACTCGAACGCATACATTCAAAGCTGTCGACAGGTGGCAACTCAGATGTTCATGAGGCGCCAGTCGAGAAAACTGCTGCTGCACCGTCCACTGTTCCCACCAGCTCTGATGCAAGCGGCCTACCATCTTCGCCGGTTGCAGATGTGCAGGCTACAACAACAGGCATCCGTACATCTTGGAGTGATGATTCAGTATCTGCCAGGACTGCTGAGATATTGCCCACTCTGCTGGCAATGAGGGATGCTGTTGTGACCCCTGCCACCCGATCAGCAAGTGTTGAAGTGGATGCTCCCGATATGAACCTAGGCAAGGAAGATTCCCGCTCATCTGATACGAATTCCAAGCGCGTGGTTGTTGGTACTTATGCATCCACAAAAGAAGGGGTTGTCGCGACAATTCAGAATGAGATGCCATCCATAGGTGAGACTCATGGCACAACATCTCTAGCTTCTGGTGGTCCAGAGGTTGCTACGGTGACCGTTGCGCGAGCTGGTCTTCCACCTAGGCGTGATAGCCCCCGCAAGCAACCTATAGACATACCCAATGCACCAGATGTAGCGAGGAGCAGCAGAGATAACTCTGGTTATGTGCCTGCTTCCACACTGTTCCCACCACCTGCCAGAAGCAATGTTATGGAGAAAACAGAACTCTGGGGTACAACCGAGGCATGCAGCATGCCGGGAACGACTGGCGGAGGTGAACGTCCGGAGCAGACTGCGTCTCTCACCACTGCGGAGAACGCCAGATTAAATATGCGCACTTCTAAGCTACCAGTCAACATTGGTGTCCCGTACAGCCCAAACAAGAAGATTGGCAAGAAAGGTGTTGATGATACCGCTAGCAGCACGCCCTGCCCTACTAATAAGCCTGATGATACTGCAGCAGACGAGGCAGAAATGTTTGGTAATCTGTCACCCCTGGATTCTGCCAGACATCTCGTTTGCGGTCCGGATGGTAGGGAGGAGAGGCACCCAATGGCCTTCACCCCATCGAGCTGTAGCCTTGGCATCGATCGCAGTCAAGATGAACCAGTGGTGCAAGATCCTATGCCAGTTGCCTTTGCCTTCCCGGCAGGCATGGCCCTAATGATGGCACAACCAATGCTGAGGGCAGGAAGGCTGTCAAGTTTGCAGAGCCGATAGTTCAAGGTACATTTTTTGCGTGTTTATCATTTTGGTTTCTACATTTTTTTAGTCTGAAGTTTGTCACAAGCTTTTTTTTGTTTGTCACTGTTGATGGCAAATCTGATCTGATGCACATGGCAGCTGGAGTTGCTGCAACATGGGCACCTACAGTTTGTTGCCATGTTGCAATTCCACTCGCCAAGCACATGGCAACTGGAGTTGTTGCAACATGGCAACTTCAGTTCAACGTACTTGGCAACTGCAGTTGTTGCCACATGGCAACTACAGATGCTGCCACATGGTAACTGAAGTTTTTGCCATATGGTAACTACAGTGCACTACACAAGGCAACTGGAGTTGTCTCTACATGGCAACTCACTATTTTTTTGCACCTACATTTCATATTCTGCATCCTTCTTCTCATAATAACTTGTTTGTTTCCAAGTATCCTAACCCACTGTTTCGATCCTTGCAGCCACCCCTGATGAGATTTCGGCGTCACTTGATGCCGCTTACCGCAGGATTGAGGATGAAGCATTGAATAGGAGGTCCTCACGGGGTCAGGGGCAATCAAGTTCTAACGTGCCTGCTGAGTCGGTATCCAAAGATACCATTAGAAGTGCCGCCCTTGGATCTGTGAGGCATCATAGGGTATTTCACGCACCTCCCGCTGATGACTATGAGCCCGAAGTCAAGGCCACAAAGGAGCAGAACCAGCTGTATGATATTGTCAAACGTTTTGGAAATGCGAGGGCCAGCAGCAAGCACATGAAGGAGCTGAAAGCGTAACGTCCACACCAAAATCCCCTCACTTGCTTTTCTCTTACTTTTGCTTTCCTTTTTGCTATTCCAGCCATGCTTTGTTTATGTTTTTATTTTATATTTTAATTAGTAGACATGATTCTTTCATGTTATATCATTTTCATACAGCTCATGTTTGGACAGAACCAAAGTCATACAATGTGATGCGATGTACGTCGACCTGGGTGATCTTGCCGAGTCTTTGAGGCCACTTGGCAAAATGTCGAAGAATGTAGTTGCGTGTGGAGTTGACTTCATCAACAGGCATATGGATATGTCTCCCGACAAAATGATCATGCAGTACCGTGTGACCTGCAAAATATGGGATGGTGATTTCAACCATAAAATCCTGAGGACGAATTTTGCCTAGCATGGTGATTTCAAGCTCACACTGAAGAAATGTGTTGGGGATATTACTACTGGGCGTAAACCGGCCTATCTGGGCCGGGTTAACTTCATCAGTAGTTCTATGGTGTAAAAGCCCAAGAGGCATGAAAATAAGGGCCCAAGGCCAGTAGTCGGTTTAGAACCTGTAGCCATAAACCGACCTGGTATGTAAACTTGTATTGTAAGTTAGGAATAGAGAGAGACCAACCCGGATACGAGTATGAACCAAAGATTGGGACTCTCTGAACCGACGGGCGTCACCCGTGTATATAAGGGGACGACCCGGGACGGTTCAAGGACAAAAAAAAACTCGAGGCCTAGGCGAAGCTTATTTGCTCCCTAGTCATTGAGACCGCATCAATCCCATCACAACTAGACGTAGGCTTTTACCTTCATCGAAGGGGCCGAACTAGTATAACTCTTGTGTCTTTGCGTCCGCTTTAACCCCTTCAAGTTAAACCGTAGCGATGGCTCCACGACTAAGTCCTTTCATGAGGACATCTGCTGTGACAAAACCACGACAGTTGGCGCCCACCGTGGGGCTATCGCACGATGGTTCGATGATCTTGGAGGGCAAGTTTGAAGGACTCGAAGGCTATGCTATGGCCGGATGACCAAGAGTCGTCGCGGCAAGCTCTACATCGACGACGCAGGATGGGGCTTCGAGACTGGCTCAATTGAGTACGGATACCGGGTCCCCTTTGGTGGCATACACGTTTTCATCGGCAAGATCGGTGAGCCAGGGCCTGAGCCGGACATCTACACCGACCTCGTCGAGACGGCTCAGCGTACGAGATCTGCCCAGGCTAAACCAGCCGTGAAGCGTGCCTTTGTGGGAGTCATCCACGGAGGAAGTTATGAAGGCGGATCAGAATCTGGTGCCGAAACCGTCGTCTGCTCTGACGGCGAGTCGTCAACCGGAGAAACTGAATCTCTATATCAGCTACAAGATGGCCGGATTGGAGGCTGTTCCGATGGTGACAGTATTCCGGACCCCTCCGATCTACCCAACCGGGTTGGAATATTCATGGCCGGTACACAAGCAGTGCTTCACTCTTCGACTGCTGCGGCAATGATTGCCGGTTCAACAGCGGCGACGGCTGCCGGGGCAGGAGGCCCCGTGCGCCCACCGGCTCAAGTTTTATCAGATCTGTTCGATGCGTTGGCCGCGCTCATGTCAGAGGTTAACCCGGCGGATCAGGATGCTCATAATGCGGAGATTGCGAAGGTGAAGGAACAAATCACTCAGGCTAAAGCGGATCTAGCGGCTGTAGACGCCAGGATGACGGCAGAGCGGGCCGCTTTAGATGCGCAGGCTTATAGGCTCATGTTGGATCAGAACGCATCACATGAAGTCATGAAGAGGAAATACAGATCCCGTTTGCCTTCAGGTTTCGGAGGAAGAGACCTCTTCAACACCCCCGGAGCGAGAACCAGTAATCCGCCGGCGGTAAACCGGGCGGAAGCACCTGGGACGGGCGCACCAGTTCAGCCCCGTTTAATAGATATACCTCGCTATAACGCCAGTGCGCCTCAGGCTGTGCAAACACCTCCGGGTCACTACTCCAATCCGATGGATAACCTCGTTGCTGCTGCGGCACGGCTGGAAGCCATTCCAATTGTAGGTGATTCACCACAGGCAGTAAAGACGCGCCGGGTCAAGGAGCTCCTTAGGACAGCTTTAGTCCAACAGGAAGCATATTCGTACAGCCGCGACCGGATCCACTCTACCCCCCGCCCAAGCCGGAGCTATAGCAGGCACGTGGATGAACCGGCCGTATCAAGTAATGCACGACGTGGTGCGCCCCGTGGCAACAACCTGACAGGTGGTGTCGATAACACCCAGGAGGTGGTGGACCGGGCCCGAGCACGCAGGGAGGCCGAGTTAGCAGCACAGCATCAGGCTTATCAACCTACGCCGGTTCGTCCGACCATCTCGGTCGACCTGGGGTTACCTCTAGTTCTTTGGGGGTACCTTGCCTCGTCCCCGCTTTACGCAATGTGCGCTTGCCCAAAGACTTCAAGGGTCCGCGCAAGGTGCCAAATTACACTGCCGATTTAGCTCCAGAAGCATGGATAGAAAGTTATGAGATGGCCATGGAGATGCTGGACGTAGACGAGGCTGCGTGTGCAAAATATTTCACCATGATGCTCGAAGGCACGGCCCGTACTTGGTTGAAAAGCTTGCCACCCAATTCTATCAATTCATGGGCCCAGTTGCGGGCCCGGTTTATCCAGAATTTCAAAGATACCTGTAAGCAGCCCATGTCCGTAGTAGACTTGGCGACTTGTGTCCAGGGGGAAGGAGAGTCAACAACCCATTGGGTACGCCGCGTTTCGGAAATCTTTCATTCATCAGACCGGATCAACGCTGACTCTGCGATCATAACCCTGGAGGGTAATTGTCAGTTTCAGCCTTTAAAGTTGAAGTTGGGGTGCATGAAGCGTTTTTGTAATGACATGGGCACTCTCATGGGCGCTTTAGTGAAGTATACTGATTCTGATAGTACCAAGGATCCCGAGTCTGACGATGACGAGACAGGGAAGGGAAAGAAGAACAACAGCTCCAAGGGCCAGCAACATCACTCGACAGGTAATGGTGGAGGCAAGTGTAAAGCGAATGGCAATGTGGACTTCGTAGCCAACACCAGCGTGCAGGACAAGGGCCAGCGGCGCAAGGGTAAACGGCCGAATCGAAGCGGAGCGCCTAATCCCAATCCGGACCACTTGAACTATCTATTGAATCAACCCTGTCCGAAGCACGGGACGACGGAGACGCCAGCAAACCACCTCTGGAAAGACTTCTACATTATGCAGGAGTTTAAGAATTCCAATGCTTTCTGGTATGATCAAGGTTCTGGCGGCGGTTCAGGATCCGGGCCAGGTTTCGGTGGAGGAAATTCCGGTTCAGGATTTAATGGTACTCCGGGCGGACATAGCAATCAGAACAATCAGAATAACCAAGGTGGTTACAACCAGTAGCAGCAACAGTCCGGTTATCAGAGCCACCCAAAGCAGTTGAATAGTGGGCAGTACCATGTCTTCACCACCAGTTTAGACAAGCAAGACCGGAAGCTTCAGAAGCGGGCAGTCAACACTGTTGAACCGGCCGTGCCTCATTACCTACGCTGGTCAGAGCAGCCCATTGTATGGAGTAGAGAGGATCATCCTCCCCGTGTTGACAATCCGGGTCAGCTAGCCCTGGTGGTGGCACCTCAGGTGGGAGGTTATAAGTTCACCAAGGTACTCATGGACGGAGGGAGCAGCATTAACATCCTGTACTATGAGACTTTCCGTCGTATGGGGCTAACAGATAAACATCTCAAACCGTCCAATACAGTGTTCCATGGTGTGGTACCTGGCAAGTCAGCATATCCGGTTGGTAAGATAGCCCTGGAAGTGGCTTTCGGAGATGAATATGATTCCAGATCAGAAACATTGACGTTTGAAGTGGTAAAAATCCAAAGTCCATATCACGCCCTATTTGGGCGGCCGGCTTATGCCAAGTTCATGGCACGGCCTTGTTATATCTATTTGCAGCTCAAGATGCCGGGTCACAAGGGGACGATAACGGTTCATGGGAGCCGCAAGATTGCTTTGGAATGTGAGGAAGGTGATGCGGCTTACGCAGAGTCGGTTTGTGCCACCGAGGAACTGAAATATTATAAGGACAATGTTGATCCGACGGACATGACTCCATTGAAGAAGCCAACTACAGAGCATGATCCGGCCCTGAAATTCAAATCGGCAGCTGAGAATAAACTTGTTGACTTCGTGCCCGGCGATTCGTCCAAGCAGTTCAGCATTAGTGCCAACCTGGATCCGAAATAGGAAAGCGCGCTCATCGAGTTCATCCTGAGAATCGCGACATTTTTGCATGGAAGCCTTCTGACATGCCAGGTGTACCGAGGGAACTCGCTGAGCACACTCTTAATGTTGATCCCAAGTACAAACCGGTGAAGCAGTTTCGCCGCCGGTTTAACGAAGAAAGGTGCAAGGCCATTGGAGAGGAGGTGGCCAGGCTCCTAGCATCTGGTTTTATCGTTGAAGTCTTCCATCCAGAGTGGCTTGCTAATCCGGTGCTGGTTCTTAAGAAAAACGGCACTTGGCGCATGTGTGTGGATTACATAGATCTTAACAAGGCTTGTCTAGCAGATCCTTTTGCCCTCCCCCGCATTGACCAGATTATTGATGCCACTGCGAGTTGTGAGCGTTTGAGCTTTTTGGATGCATATTCTGGGTATCATCAGATCAAGATGGTAGTTAAGGACCAGGAGAAGACGGCGTTTATCACTCCCTTTGGAGCCTTCTGCTATGTGTCTATGCCTTTTGGGCTCAAGAGCGCCCAAGCAACTTATCAACACTATGTACATAATTGCCTGCATAAACAGATCGGCCGTAATGTGCATGCCTATGTGGATGATATTGTGGTCAAGTCAAGGGAGAAGGAGACACTGATTGACGATTTGAAGGAAACCTTTGACAACCTGCGGGTTTACAAGATGATGCTCAACCCGGCCAAATGTGTTTTTGGTGTTCCGGCAGGCAAGTTATTGGGTTTTCTCGTGTCCAACAGGGGAAAAGCTAATTCGGAGAAGATTACGGCTATTACTTCCCTGGCTAAACCGAAGTGCATTAACGATGTCCAGCGTTTGGTAGGCCGGATTGCCGCACTGAGCCGGTTTATCAGCCGCCTCGGAGAGAAGGCCATCCCTTTGTACCAGATGCTGAAAAAGACAGATCAGTTTGTCTGGAGTCCGGCTGCCGATGAAGCGTTGGAGGACTTAAAGCGGCAATTGGCCAACCCGCCTGTGCTCGCCGCTCCCATTGACAAGGAGCCGCTTCTGCTATATGTTGCTGCTAATGCCAGGGCGGTTAGCATGGCCATTGTGGTGGAGCGGAAGGAGCCAGGGAAGGAGCATCCGGTTCAACGTCCGGTTTACTATATCAGCGAGGTACTTATTGAATCTAAGCAAAGGTATCCGCATTGGCAGAAGCTGGTATATGGAGTTTTTATGGCAAGCCGGAAGCTGAAGCAGTATTTCCAAGGGCACCCCATCACGGTGGTCAGTTCTGCTCCCTTAGGCGATATCATACAGAACCGGGAAGCGACTGGCCGGATTGCTAAGTGGGCTATAGAGCTTGGGCCGCACGGTCTGAAGTACGTGCCTCGGACGACGGTAAAGTCTCAAGCACTTGTGGATTTCATTAATGATTGGACGGAGTTGCAAGCACCTGAAGAAAAGCCGGATCACACATATTGGACCATCCATTTTGATGGATCCAGGCAGTTGGAGGGCTTGGGGGCTGGAGTTGTACTAACTTCCCCACGAGGTGACAAGTTTTGTTACGTTCTTCGCTTAATGTTCCCTTGTACTAACAATGCAGCTGAGTATGAAGCCTTGCTCCATGGTCTCCGGATGGCTAAGGAGATGAATCTAAGCCGGGTTAAGTGCTTCGGTGACTCGGACCTAGTGGCTCAACAGGTGTCTGGCACTTGGGATTCCAAGGACCCACTCATGGCTGCATATCGTCGTGAGATGGATATCGTCGCAGGTCATTTCAAAGGCTATCAGGTGGACCACGTGGACCGTCGGAAGAATGAAGCGGCGGACACTTTAAGCCGGTTGGGCTCTCAACGCAAACCGGTCCCGCCCAATGTTTTTCTGGACGTGCTGCACAACCCGTCGGTCAAGCTCCCTGGTGAAGCGGATTTGGCTATTCCTGATCCGGAGGCTCAATTGGTGGCAGCTCTTCACGTTACTCCAGATTGGACGCTCCCTTATCTTGCGTACATGAACCGGGGCGAGTTACCAGAAGATGAGACGTTGGCTCGACAGATAGTCCGGTGATCTAAGTCTATGACCATTATTAATGGTGAATTGCATCATTGCAGCGTATCAGGGGCGTTTCAACGATGTGTGTCCCCTGAGGAAGGCTGTGAAATATTGCGTGAGATCCACGAAGGAGATTGTGGCCACCACGCCGGTTCAAAATCCTTGGTGGCTAAAGCGTTCCGCCACGGTTTCTATTGGTTGACTGCCCATGCTGATGCGGAAGATCTAGTCAGACTGTGATGGTTGCCAGAAGTTTTCCAGACGTGCTCATATACCGGCCCAAGAATTGAGGATGATTCCAATTACTTGGCCGTTTGCGACTTGGGGGCTGGATATGGTTGGGCATTTTAAGAGGTCCAAGGACAAAAAGACCCACCTCCTGGTGGCGGTTGACAAATTTACAAAGTGGGTGGAGGCAGAACCTGTTAGCAAGTGTGACGCGGCTACGGCGGTTTAGTTCATCAAAAAGGTGATTTTCCGGTTTGGCTTTCCACACAGTATCATCACAGATAATGGTACCAATTTGTCCAAAGGTGCCATGAAAGAGTTCTGCGAACGTGAGCACATCCGGCTTGACGTTTCTTCAGTAGCCCACCCACAGTCCAATGGTCAGGCGGAAAGGGCTAATCAAGAGATATTGAGAGGCATCAAGCCCCGGCTTATGGTCCCTTTGCAGAGGACGCCGGGTTGTTGGGTAGAAGAGCTACCGTCGGTGTTATGGAGTATAACCACTACGCCTAACAGATCCATGGGATACACACCTTTCTTTATGGTCTATGGAGCGGATGCGGTTCTCCCCAGTGACATCCGTCATGATTCACCTCGTGTGGCAGCTTATGTTGAAGCAGACAACGAGACGGCACGACAGGACGCTTTGGATCGGTTGGATGAAGAGCGTGACATAGCAGCTGCCCGCTCGGCGATTTACCAACAGGATCTTCGTCGTTACCATAGTCGCTGGGTCAGAACCAGGACTTTTCAAGAAGGAGATTTGGTGCTTCGGCTCATCCAAGACCAGACTGATATGCACAAGTTATCCCCACCTTGGGAAGGACCTTTCGTGGTCAGCAAGAATCTGCACAACGGGTCGTACTATCTGATCGATATTCGAGAGCATAAAGACTCACGCACGTCAGAGGAGGAGACCAACAGGCCGTGGAACATAGCTCATCTTCGGCCTTATTATACCTGAGCCATCGGCTCTACTTATGTACATATTATGACAGTGTTTATATTATGAATAAAGTAATAAACTGGAGCGTCGGCTAAAGCGGGGTATCTGTTCTGTTACATCATGTGTGGTTACATGGAGTTGTTCTGTTTTAAAACGGCCTCCGGTTTACCCCCTGAGTTTGCTTTTCAAAAGCTTTGTGATATCACTTGGGGGCTTGGTCGTGTCCGAACAAATGCAACACCTTTTGATAGGCGAAAGCCACCAGATCACTTGGGGACATGGTCAAGTCTGAACCAGTCACGCCTCTTGATCGGCCTAAGGCCATAGCACTTGGGGGCTTGGTCGAACCCGAACCATTGCCACGCCACTTGATCGGCATAATGCCACGGTTTTAGTTGGGGACCTGGCTGACTTGAATCATGGCTACACCTTATAGGGAGCTTGATCCTGTCCGACCATGGTAACACCATCTCATCGGCTCAGTAAAGCCTTCCTTTTTTGCAAACGGTTTATCATTGCCTTTGCTTCCATGTTTTTTCATAATTGTTATTTGATTTTTTGTTGTGTTTCTTAAACCGACAACATTTTTAACCGGTTCAAGTTGACAATTGACGAAATTCGATCCATTTTTTAATCTGGAGATACTTTCACCGGTTTGAGTTTTTCTGTTAACATCCCATTATGGAGTAACATGGGGGCTCGTCATGACCCGGCACGGTTTACACTGTAAACCGGCATTATAAATATAGGAGCTGTTTTCTCCTTTGACGGTAAGGGTTTATATAACCTCCGCTTAAAGATTGGCTAAGCCAACCTTATGCCCAGCAATGGCAGGTATTTTGTATCACAAATTTTGGTTGGATACCTCAATATTTCATTTCATACATATATGGACATCACAAGCCGGCTGGCGGCACAAACCGCCGTGGCAGTTTAAGATTTTGTGACTGCAGGCAATATAGATTGAAAATTTCGATCATTCAAGCAACGGTATCGGCAGTTATGCACGAAGGCATATTCAAAGCAAGAGTATTGGCTATCCTATTACAAGGCGACATGGTGCCCAAATAAGATCATTGTTTTTTGGCGGAATATAATGAAGCAACTACTTAAACCGTCTTCCGATTCATGCTTGCTCGCCGCCCCGGTTTGATGGTTGTGGGTCGTCTTGCGCCGCTTCAGCTTCTTCATCTCTACCCAGCGGCTGGAAGTCAACAGTGGTCCAGTCGATTCCCATTAAAGCTTGAAAGACAGCCTCCTCATGGATCAGGGAAGATGGTTCAATATCAGGAGCGTAAGTGTGCTTACGGATTGGGGGGATCAGATTCTCTGCTTCAGGAACAGGTGCAGTTACTCGCTTGTTCTGGTTGTCATATTGAGCTTGGTAATGTGACAAGTTTGCCTCTTCGACCAATTGGCAAGCCAAAGGGCGCACCGCCCGGTTTATCGCTCTCAGATCATCCTCGGTAAACTCTGAACCATCTTCCTTCAAACTGGGATAGCCCTAAGCTGCTTCCACAGGATCGAAATCTGGCACCCACGCTTTGGCCCGGATTAAGGCATTAATGGCGCCGGTTCGAGCAGCAGATTTCTTCAGCTCTTCAATCCGGGCGGGAAGCATTGACAACCTTCTTAGAGTATCTTGAATTAAGGAGGGTGCTGGATTGTTATGTGATGCAGTGGAGATGATCCGTTGCGCTCCAGTGTACAGCTGCTCTATTAAAGTGTAGGCAGCTTTCAATTTCATCCGAACGTCTGACCCCAAGTGACCAATGCGTGTGCCTACGACATTACAAGAGAAATCACAAACCGGACTTATCATAAGAAAGGCCAAGTTATCACAGAAGTCAAAGGAAGCTTACCAAAGATAGCAGCAGTCATGGCATGCACTTGCCGCTTCACACTGGTCAGCTCATCCACCACCGGTTTAAGGGCAGCTTTCGTGTTTTCAGCTTTTTTGGTTAAAGCGGCTTTTCGGTATCCCAGCCGGCCCGCTCAGACTTGAACCACTCCTTGAGCTGCTCCATGGTAGTCAAGGCAGTTTTCAGCTCATCTTTGGCCTTGGAGGTTTCTGCTTGTTGAGTTTTCAGATTTTCTTGAAGATCATTGACTTGTGTGGCTTGTTGGTGTATGTCACTCTGCAACAAAAAGGGAGCATGTTAAGTATCTTCATTACAAGTCCCAGGTGCATAACCAGTCATACACTTGGTACTTGGGGGCTAATGCATATTTGATCTTCATCTACCAACGGAATCACAAAGTCCCAAGCTCAATACAGGTATTCAACTTGGCCCTTGGGGACAAAATGCGTGAGTGTTCCTTCTTGTTTTGCACATCTTTTTTCCCATGCTATGTTTTTGTTAGTAGCTATGCTTCACACTTTGGGCTACATACTATTTTGTGGCAGATGTTTCATGTGGCAACAGCTGCCATGCAAACTAAGTTTGACTATTTTTTAATGCAAATTATGTGGCAACTTGAACTAAAATATTGAGCAACTTTGTTCGTACATGGATGCCAACTTGTTTTAATTACACATGGCAAAATAAACATTCTATGTGGGCGTATCTTTGGTCACTTGCTGCTTTGTCATTCATGAACCTCTTACTACATCCGGCAATGTCTTTACATAATCATTTTTCCAACTACATCATTGCTGTTTTTGATGTGAAGTCTGCTTTTTTCTTTTTCCTTTTATTTTTACTTACAGGTACTGTTTCCCATGTTCCAGGAGCTTGCACCACATGACCCACATGACAAGTGTGGTCACCACTACGTGATTTGCCTTGACCTGAAGAACCAAAGATTTGAGGTGCTTGATTCAATGTGTTCGGAAGCTGATACAGACCTTACTACACATGCTGAATTCTTCATCAACAACCTCAAAGAGACATGGGCACGTCACTACGAAAACTCAATGGTCTAGATCAATCATTTTCCAGTCGAGTATGTCGCGACTACGAAGCAAGGAAACCGGTAATTACTAACTTTTTTCATGTGTCCTCCACACCAATCCTAAAACCTTTTTGTCTCCTGTGCATTAAAGTTTATGATTTTTTCTGTTCTATCAGGTTGACCTGATTCTTTTTCTTTTATAGGAATGAATGCGGGTTTCACACGTTGGAATACCTTGCTAAGTGGGAAGGCCACAGGTCCCTGTCGTCACAACTGCAATGGTCGTTGAGCTTCGCAAAATATACACATGGAACTGGTTGATGACGGAAGATTTCAACACACGGGCCAATGCACGAGAGTTCATAGAGGAAGCTGTCAAAAAAGCCAACAAGAAGTACAAGTGATCACGTGGTGCTCCATACCGCATGCCTACCTTACATTCTGTGGCTGATGAATGTAAGGTATCAACTTGTTCTTTTAAAACAATGTTTGTGTACTATGTTATGACTGCAACCCTTCCGTAGTCTAGTATTCAGTGGTGGCGTGTGAGTGGCATTGAACATATTTGTAATATATGTGTGGATGTGAACCTACTTAGGTTTGACAGCAGCTACGTTTATGTTTCAGTACTATTTATGTGTTTGTGGTTGGTAGTACCGGTTGGGTGTTTGAATGCATCTATGATGCCTGAAAACATGGCAAGTATAGTTGATCAGACACGGTTAGTGAAAGTAATCGTTCTGTTTTTTGTTATTTTGGGCAACTGCATTATATATGACATGGCAACTGCATGATATTTGACATGGCAACTGGATAACATATAACATGGCAAACACAGTTTATCTACCATGACAAATGAAGTTCATAAAACATGGCAACTGTAGTTTTGTGTCACATGTCAACTAGATACCATTCCACATGGCAACTGCATTTTGATTACACATGGCATCTGTAGGTCATTTCACATGGCAACTACGATTTTTTCATGCTTATAATGTACCCAGTTGCCATTTTTCAATAGATCGGCATGTCAAAAAACAGAAAGACAATGCATGGTCTAAAAACGAAAAAAATGCGGGATGGCAGATTCAGTAGAAATCACATGGCGGATTCGATGGAAGCTGCATGGCAGATTTAGCAGCACATGCGTGGCATAGATGCCATTTCTTTCAAATCCTGTTGTCCACCAACAGTCATTGTCGAATTTTCAATATCCTGACGATATACCTTACAAAAAAAGTCACCAGCACATAAGTTACAATCCTCCACAATTGATTTTATGGATTGCCCGCCCCTTTCTTTGTTTTCTTGTGGTTTGCTTGAATTTCCAACCCCGATTTGTATCTTATCTCTTTTGGACGCCCTTTTGTGATGGAACGGGGCGGGTTCCTGACCTTGGTTTGCGTGCTTGCTGTTCCAGACCCTACCTCCGAGTTTTCAGATGACGGACCCGTGGACGAAGGCACACTTGAGGTGCGAGGGAACTTGTGTAAGGCTTCTTTAGCCTTCCTCTTTTTGATCTCATCAAGCTCTCTTTTCAAGGCTTTCCTGTGTTTTTCTGCCACCCTCGCTGTCTCATCGCTCTTGAATGCTTCATCTATTAGTTCAACATAGTTCTTGGTCAATACAACGTGCCTCACGGCTTCCATGGTTGCCTCCGGTCTCTCATCATGCACAGCCAACACTGCATTTGATGTTTGTGGCCCCAACGCATCATCAGCGTCCCAAGTCCATGACTGCCTTATGAAATGGTGGGGCAACCGCGTGACCGTGTGCATGTACATTACTTTCAGTATGTGACAGCACACAATCCTGTCGCGTTCGAATTTGCAGCATTGGCAGTAGTATTCGTCTTTGCTTATCGTTGCCTTCACATAGTAGTTCCTTCCCTTGTCCGGGTCTTTAGGTTCTGAATCCGGCATGCCCAATAATGAACACACCTTGAACGTATGTTCGTCCACCTGGTAAGTCGTGTACATGCTGGCACGCTTTATTTCTTCCTGGAATCTGCATGTTTTTGTGCTTTTGTTAAACTCTTATATGATGTTTTTGTAGCACCTTATGTTGATGTAGGTCGTAACATTGCAACATGTATATCTAAAACCAATGATGGCATGGAAATCATGTTCTTTTTCCTACGTCTATTCTTGTGTTTTTTGTTTCCATATGGCAACTGCACGATATTTTTCACATGGCAAAATGCATAACATTTTGAATTGGCAAATGAATTTCATCTAACATGGCAAATGTAGTTTATAAAACATGGCAAATGTAGTTTATAAAACATGGAAACGAAGTTTTGGGCCACATGGCAACTACATATCATTTTTCATATGGCAACTATAGTTCAACCCACATGGCAACTACAGATCATGCTTACACTATATTCAATGGCTATTTTCAATAGATTAGCAAGTCAAAAAAGATGGCAACTGCATTGCATTCTATATGGCACCTACTATCTTCATGCTTTGTGCAAATAAGAGGGTAGCATAATCGACTTACTTGTTAAAAATCTTGTTGGTATATATCTTGCTCATCTACCTTACCATTGGCAAATACGTTAGCAATTTAGGCTGCTTGAGTGCGGTGTTCGCCTCTTGTTGTAGCTCAGATCCCAGTATTTTCTGTTGCAAAGCTGTGTATTGCTTGGCAAACTGCACCAATGAGTTGCCAGGGCTCACGTATCGCTTCAAAATAGCGTTGAACCCCTCGCTGCGCTGCGTAGTCTGCAGAAATGGGAAGAAGCACTGCATGAAGTAGGCCGGCACCCAGTACATTCGCTTCTCCCACATGCCAGTAAGCGTCTCATTGTCTTGCACTTGGTATGTTTCAATCATAGCCGTCCAACTCCGTTCAAACTCCTCCACCGTCAGGCTGTGGTCCACACATAACCCGAATGCCTTGTGCAGCACTGGACGGTCAGCAAAAAATGGTCCTAGGGTCTCCTCAGCCTTTTTAATAATATGCCACCTGCAGTGCATGTGCACTACCAACGGAAAGACCTCCTCTATGCCTGTAGGCATGCTAAAATCCTGGTCTGTTATTATGTTCATCGGAGCAAGTCCATCCATGCACTCCAAGAAGGTTTTGAACTGCCAAGTTTAACCATCCGTATCTTCGTTCCGAACGAGTCTACAACCGAACTGCAATGACTGATTGTGGTTATTTATTCCTATGAATGGAGCGCAGGGCATCTTGTACATATTAGTGAGATATGTAATCACGGAAATGTTTGTAGGCCCTTCTTGCAGCACCATCCACCTAATACATGTTTCTGACACGGTCCTCATCGTCCAATCATATCCTGTAGAAGAAATCAACATCTGCTTTTGCTTTATCTTCAAAGTAGGCTATCGTGGCTTCTATGTCAGCCAACCTGCTCTCTCTACGGTACTTTGTCTTTAGGTTTGTGACATCTGCTGGTATGCAGGGCATGCTACTCAGTCTACCATCTCCGCTGTGGATCAAGGATAGTATTTGGACCATTCTTGACGGACCGATGTTACAATCATGTAGCAACTTTACGAATTTCTTCTCGAGGGGGCTGAATCCTCTGTGGGCACTCAGAAATTTTACCAGATCAAACTTCTTTATGAGTTTGTGGTTGTGTTCGTCGAAATAGTCGGTGACCAGCCACTGTGCTCCATCTGCGTTTAGCTTGCACCGGACAGGGCATTCTGTCTTGACAATGATACCTCTCTTTCGTTCCGGCACGACAGGGGCAACACCTTTCCCCTTCTTGTTCCTTCGTGCCTTGTAGCACCTTATCTCACCTCTGCTGTACTCGTTAGTTTTTTGATTTTCCTATGGTATTCGGTGTTCACCGCAAACCCACGGAACATTGCATATGTCTGGTAGAATTCCTTGGCATCTGCAAACGAATCAAATCTCTGCCCAACATATGGTGGCTGAGGTACCATGATTTCTGATTGCCCATCTTCTTCATCCCCTTGTGCTTTGTCATCAGTTTCATTATTCACTTCAGTATTGGCGGCTGTTTCATCTGCTTGAGTGTTGCTTGTGCTGGTGTGCAAAGGTGTGCTTGTCGGCATCGCTGGAACGATTGTCATTTTCCGACACTGATCCTGCATTGTTTGTGGCAGGATTGTTGATTGGCTGGTGGAACGCTTCTTCCGTGTGCTCAGATGTTCCCGCAGTAGATGTCCCCGCGCCGCTGTTGATTGTAGTCGAAGGCCCTGCAAAAAAAGGTACGTGTGTAAGCATTGCTTGAGTGGCAGGTTTATTGTAACGGAATATAGCAACTGCATCTGATTTGGCAAAATATCATTCATACAGCAAGCCATGACATCTGCATCTGGCCATGCATGGCAACTGCAGTTTTTGAGGCATGACAGCTGCAGTTCAACAACCATGGCAGCTACTGTTGCCAATGCATGGCAACCAACATCCTTTATCATCAAAACATGCATTCTAGGTGCACATGTCCACTTGGTAGCATTTTTGTTGTTTTCCGCCACCACCGTGACAAATCCATTTTCCCCATGCTTTTCCACAAAAGCAAATGCACTATTGTTTTGCTACTTCACATATTTTTACCTTGTTGTGCCGCATGCGCTAACCGCATCTGGTTTGTCATTCCAACTTGATGTGCTCTATCTGCAATAGCATTGGACTGCAACTGCAAAGCTTTCCATGACATGTTTGCCGGTGTGGTTCCACCATAAAACCTGTGATCATTTAGCAGTTGGTCAATGCATGGCAACTGCAGTTTGTACAACATGGCACATGTAGTAGTTCAACCATGCCACATAGATTTTTGTTCACACTTGTCATCCACAATTGTTTAGATACATGAATCACATTTTGACTAGGTATGGAAACTACATTTGATTTGACATGGCAACTGCATCTGTGCAGGCATGGCAATGCATTTGTCCGGGCATGACAAATGCAGTTGTGCATGCATGGCAACCCAGGAGTAGCACTGCATTTGTCCAAGGCATGGCAAATGCAGTTATCCATGCATAGCAACTGCACCTGTCCAATCATGGCAAATACAGTTGTCCAGGCATGGCAACTGCATTTGTCCTAAGTTCATTCTCCTGAATCACTGTACACAAATTCACTTCATTTGTCTCACCTATGTACGACGTTGATGGCAGGTACATGGTTGCTTCCTGTTGCCACGCGCTAGATGAAGGCCCTGCGTTTTTCCATACAACTCGTAAGTCTTTGCCATCCTTGCAAGTTTAATTTCATGTCGACACCAGTATGTTTCTTTTCCGTACATGTTACCTTGATTTGCCGCATTGGCTACTTGAAGTTGGTCGCCCATACATCTGTTAGCGTTTGCGCCATGTGCTTGCACTTGCCATGGTATCCCTATGTATGTGTGTGGTTGGGTCATAAGAACCTGCTAAAAATGACATTGTAGGACATAAGTAGAATGCCATCTTCCAAGTCACAAATATGACAACTGCCCTTTTTTTGATGATGCATCGTACCGATGTTTGCGTACTGCTCTAGTAGTGGCAGCAACGGCCCTGCAATAATGAGTTGATTGTACTCTGCTGCATCCCAAGGGGGCGTTTCTGGCCTTTGAGAAAACCAAGGATCAGTGCCGTCTTCATGATTTATTTTTCCTCTTTTTTTTCTCCCACTTTGTTTTCAGTCACTGCATGAACAAGAACGCATCAATATCCGCAAAATGCATTCTTTCTGTTTGCACATACAAGAAAACACGGCAATCTTATCACATTTCTTGCATAGACAACCAACACATCATGGCAAGTAGGACATGGACTTTCATTCTCTTTTCTAAAATCTGGATGCCAACTATCATTTAGATCCGATGGCAACAGCGAACATAATATGATGGCAACTAACAACACTATATTGTGGCAGCTGATGACAAAGATAGGTGGCAACTAACATCAGAAACATGTGGAAATTATTTTCCTCCCTCTCTATGCAGCACCCAAATCCCTCCTTTTCTTTTCCCGTGATTTTTAGTGATTCCTACGCATTCTTATGCATCAACTACTTGCACCAACCCAACCCAGAAGCTTAGCTAAACTCTAGGATAGAATATGGCAGATCTGGTGTACTTTGGTGTGCAAATTTGAATACACACAATCCGTGGTGTGTTTGTCATGACAGCGTGGATCTAGTCACCATGTTCGTGGGCAATCTGCAATTTCACTTTTCTAGGCAGAAGAAGGACGAGAAACAGGAGGAGATCGGAGAG